>NW_026989930.1:43105-83281 GCF_036417665.1 Passer domesticus | reverse complement strand
CAAGTCCGATTCCCTGCCGGGGAACAGTTTGGGGGACATTTTGGGAAGAAATCTGGGATTTTGGGGGAAAAAATGGGCAATTTGGGAAAATGTGGGGAAAATTTGGGGGGAACAAGGGAAATTCAGAAGGAAAAAAAGGGAATTTGGGGGGGAAGAAAGGGGATTTGGGGGGAAAAAAGGGGAAATTTGGGAAGAAAAAGGGAAATTTGGGGAAAAAGGGGAAATTTGGGGGGAAAAAGAGAAATTTGGGGGAAAAAAGGGAATTTCAGGGAAAACAAGGGAAAATTTGGGGAAAAAAGAGAATTTGGGGGGAAAAAGGGAATTTGGGGAAAAAAAAGGGAAATTTGGGGGGGGAAATGGGAATTTGGGGGAAAAAAAAGGGAAATTTGGGCAAAAAAAGAAGAATTTCGGGGAAAAAAAGGAATTTGGGGGGAAAAAAGGGCATTTAGGAGAAAAAAATGGGAATTTGGGGGGGGGAGAAATGAAATTTGGGGGGAAAAGGGAATTTGGGGGAAAAAAGGGGAATTTGGAGGGAAGAAAATTGGATTTGGGGGATAAAAATGGGAATTTGGGGGGGGGAAATGGGAATTTGGGGGGGAAAAGGGGGATTTGGGGTGGAGAAAGGGGATTTTTGGGGGGGAAATGGGAATTTCATGGGGATTTTGGGGGGTTTGGGGAATTTGGGGAGGGGTCTGTGCCCACCTGAGAGCAGCACGGTGCCCTTGGGGTGGGATTTTGGGTTTTTTTTGGGGTTATTTTGGGGTTTTTAAGGCCGATGTTATTTCAGGGTTATTTTGGGGTGGTTTAAGTGATTTTAACGGGGATTTTTTTGATTTTTATGAATTTGGGGAGGGGTCTGTGCCCACCTGAGAGCAGCACGGTGCCCTTGCCCTTGGGGGGTGGAATTCTGGGGTTTTTTTGGGGTTATTTTGGGGTTTTTAGGGCCGATGTTATTTCGGGGTTATTTTGGGGTGGTTTAAGTGATTTCAACGGGGATTTTTTTGATTTTTGTGAATTTGGGGAGGGGTCTTTGCCCACCTGAGAGCAGCACGGTGCCCTTGCCCTTGGGCGTGGCCATGGCCAGCTGGTCGAAGGTGAGGATGGAGCCCCCGGCCCGGAGGATCCGCGCGCGGGCGCCGCGCGTCACCCGCAGGGCGCACACCTGGGGGGAACAGGGGAATCAGCCCAAAAACAGCCCTGAAAACACGGGGAATCAGCCCAAAAACAGCCCCGAAAACACGGGAAATCAGCCCAAAACAGCCAGAAAATACCCCAAAAACAGCCCCGAAAACACGGGGAATCAGCCCAAAATCATCCCTGAAAATACCCCAAAATCATCCCCAAAATCATGGGGAATCAAACCAAAACCAGCCCTGAAAACACGGGAAATCAGCCCAAAATCATCCCTGAAAATACCCCAAAATCATGGGGAATCAGCCCAAAATCATCCCTGAAAACACGGGGAATCAAACCAAAAACAGCCCCGAAAACACAGGAAATCAGCCCAAAACCAGCCCAAAACCAGCCCCAAAACCACAGGAACACAGCCCAAAAACACACAGAAAATACCCCAAAATCACCCTCAAAAAACCCCAAAAACAGCCCCAAAACCACGGGAAATCAGCTCAAAACCACGGGAAATCAACCCAAAAACAGCCCTGAAAACACCCCTGAAAATACCCCAAAATCATCCCCAAAACCTCCCCAAAATCATCCTCAAAAATCAACCCAAAACCACAGGAAATCAGCCCAAAACCAGCCCAAAACCACCCCTGAAAACACCCCAAAATCATCCCCAAAACCACCCCCAGAACCACGGGAAATCAACCCAAAATTGCCCTATTTTAGTCCAAAATTCTCAGATTTTGCCCCCAAAATTCCTGGGATTTTGCCCAAAATTTCTGTATTTTGCCCCAAAGTTCCCTAAAATTCTCAGATTTTGCCCCAAAATCCCCGAATTTCCCCCCAAATCCCCAGATTTTCACCCAAATCCTGGTTTTTTCTCCAAAATCCCTGGATTTTCTCCCAAAAGCTCCTGAATTTCCCCCCAAATCCCCAGAATTTCCCCAAATCCTCGGATTTCCCCCAAAACTCAGATTTTGGCCCCAAAATCCCCAGATTTTGCTCCAAAATTCCCAACTTTGCCCCCAAAATCCCCAATTTCCCCCGAAAATTCTCTAATTTTAATCCGAAGTTCGCAGATTTTGCCCCAAAATCCCCAAATTTGCCCAAAATCCCCGATTTTTTCCCCGAATCGCCGGGTTTCGCCCCAGCCCCGCGGCACCTTGAGCTTGGGCACGTCCTGGATGCGAACGTCGTCCGTGACCGTGCCCACCACCACGGCCGTGCGCTCGGCGCGGCCCGGCTTGCGCATCATCCGGATCTGGGGAGAAAACCCAAATCTGTGAGAAATTAACCCAAAAACCTGTGAGAGACACATCCAAAAAACCAGGGAAAAACAGCCCAAAATCTGTGAGAAATGACCCAAAATCTGTGAGGAAATAACCCAAACTGTGTCAGGAAATGACCCAAACTGTGTCAGCCCGGCCCGGCTCGCGCATCATCCGGGTCTGGGGAAAATGGGGAAAATAACCCAAAATCTGAGATTAAATAAATCCAAAAACCACAGAAAAACAGCTCAAAAATCCGTGAGAAAATGGCTGAAAAATCTGTGAGGAAATGGCCCAAAATCTGTGAGAAATGACCCAAACTGTGTCGGCCTGGCCCGGCTCGCGCATCATCCGGATCTGAGAACGGGGAGAAAACAGGAAAAACTGTCAGGAAATAAACCCAAATCTGTGAGAAATTAACCCAAAAACCTGTGAGGAAATATATCCAAATAGACAGGGGAAAACAGCCCAAAATCTGTGAGAAATGACCCAAACTGTGTCAGCCCAGCCCGGCTCGCGCATCATCCGGATCTGTCAGGAAATAACCCAAATCTGTGAGAAATTAACCCAAAAACCTGTGAGAAACACATCAAAAAAACAGGGGAAAACAGCCAAAATGTGTGAGAAATGACCCAAAATGTGTCAGGAAATGACCCAAACTGTGTCAGCCCGGCCCGGCTCGCGCATCATCCGGATCTGAGAACGGGGAGAAAACAGGAAAAACTGTCAGGAAATAAACCCAAATCTGTGAGAAATAAACCCAAAAAAACAGAGAAAAACAGCTCAAAAATCTGTGAAAAATAACCCAAAATCTGTGAGGAAATAACCCAAACTGTGTCAGGAAATGACCCAAACTGTGTCAGCCCGGCCCGGCTCGCGCATCATCCGGATCTGGGCAAAATGGGGAAAGTAACAAAAAACTGAGAGGAAATAAATCCAAAAAAATAGGGAAAGACAGCCCAAAAACCTGAGAGGAAATAACTCAAAATCTGTGAGGAAATAACCCAAAATCTGGGATGAAATAAACCAAAATCTGGGATGAAATAAACCCAAAATCTGGGAGGAAATAACCCAAAATCTGGATGAAATAACCCAAAATCTGGGATGAAATAACCCAAAATCTGGGATGAAATAACCCAAAATCTGGGAGGAAATAACCCAAAATCTGGGAGGAAATGCCCTAAAAACCAGGGAAAAACAGCTCAAACATCTGTGAGGAAATGAAGTTGGTTTTGGTGGTTTTTTGGTGATTTTTTGGGTCTGACCTGGCAGGTTAAAGCCCAGGCTGACATTTTGGGGGTGAATTCGGGGGATTTTGGGTCTCACCAGACGGGATAAAGCCAGCGGGGGCCGGTTGGAGCGGCTCATGAAGGGGGGGCTGGTTTGGGTGTGTTTTCTGGGGTTTTGGGGTTTTTTTGGGGGGTTTTTGGGGCTGACCAGGCGGGTCAGTGCCCAGGCTGACATTTTGGGGTGAATTCAGGGATTTTTGGGTCTCACCAGGCGGGACAGGGCCAGCGGGGCCGGTTGGAGCGGCTCATGAAGAGGGGGCTGGTTTGGGTGTGTTTTCTGGGGTTTTGGGGTTTTTTTGGGGGGTTTTTGGGGCTGACCAGGCGGGTCAGTGCCCAGGCTGACATTTTGGGGTGAATTCAGGGATTTTTGGGTCTCACCAGACGGGATAAAGCCAGCGGGGGCCGGTTGGAGCGGCTCATGAAGGGGGGGCTGGTTTGGGTGTGTTTCCTGTGATTTTTGGGGAGTTTTTGAGGCTGACCAGGCGGGTCAGTGCCCAGGCTGACATTTTGGGGTGAATTTGGGGGATTTTGGGTCTCACCAGGCGGGACAGGGCCAGCGGGGGCCGGTTGGAGCGGCTCATGAAGGGGGGGCTGGTTTGGGTGTGTTTCCTGTGATTTTTTGAGGATTTTTTTCGGGTTTTTTGGGTCTGATCCAGCAGATTAAAGCCCTAAGTGATGTTTTGGGGTGAATTCGGGGGATTTTGGGTCTCACCAGGCGGGACAGGGCCAGCGGGGGCCGGTTGGAGCGGCTCATGAAGAGGCGTTTGAGCACCACGCGGTTGAAGGGAGCGTTGGTGGCGGCGAGCCAGGAACCGGTACAGCTGGAACGGGGAGAAAACGGGGGGAATGGTGAAAAAAAGGGAAAAACGGGAAAAAAGGGGTGAAAACAGGGGAAAAACGGGGGAGGTTGGGAAAAAATGGGGAAAAACCAGGTGAGATTGGGGGAAAATGGGGAAAAATGGGAGAAAATGGGGAAAATGGGGGAGACTGGGGGGAAATGGGGAAAAATGGGGGAAAAAGGGAAAAAATGGGTGAAAACAGGAAAAATGGGAAGAAAACGGGGAAATGGGAAAAAATGGTGAGATTGGGGGGAAATGGGCAGAAAACGGCGGAAAATGGGAAAAAAATGGGTGAAAACAGGAAAAATGGGGGAGGTTGGGAAAAAAAATGGGGAAAAAACAGGTGAGATTGGGGGAAAATGGGGAAAAATGGTGAGATTGGGGAAAACCGTGGTGAAATTGGGCAAAAGCAGGGGAAACCCGGTGAAAATCGGGGAAAATTAGGGAGAAATTGGGAGAAAACGGGAAAAATGGGGGAAAACCGGAAGACATTGGGAAAAACAGAGAGAAATCGAGAAGGACCGGGGGAAACCCCGAGAAAAATCGGGGAAAAGCCAAGGAAAAACCCGGGGAAAATCGAAGGAAACCGGGAAAACCGGAAGGAATCGAGGGGAAGTCGGGAAAAACCGGGAATAAGCGGGAAAAATCGGGGAAAAAACTGGGGAGAAACCGCGGAAAATCGGGAAAAGCCGGGAATAACCGGGGGAAAGCGGGAAAAATTGAGGAAATTCAGGAGAAATTGGGAAAAACCGAGGGAAATGGAGAGAAACTCGGGGAAAACCGAGAAAAACTGGGGGGGAAGCCGGGAATAATCAATTAAAACCAGGAAAAACCAGGAAAAC
The DNA here is from genome assembly GCF_036417665.1 of Passer domesticus. Classification (NCBI taxonomy): domain Eukaryota; kingdom Metazoa; phylum Chordata; class Aves; order Passeriformes; family Passeridae; genus Passer; species Passer domesticus. The sequence continues at coordinate 77,921 of NW_026989930.1, read as the reverse complement.
AGAGGGGAAAACGGGAAAAACTGGGGGAAATCCCAGGAAAATCGGGCAAAACCAAGGAAAACCGGGGAAACCGGGAAAACCCCGGGGAAAATCCGGAAAAACGGAGGAAAATGGAGAGAAAGCGGGGAAAACCGGGGGAAATCGAGGGAAAATCGGGAAAAACGGGGGAAGTCGGGGAAAACCCGGGGATAAGCGGGACAAGGTGGGAAAATCGTAAAAAAAAACGAGAAAGCGGGGAGAAACGGCGGAAAGTCGGGAAAAAAACGGGAATAACCGGGGGAAAAGCAGGGAAAAACCAGAAAAAAACGGGAATAACCGGGGAAAACAGGCAAAAAGCGGGGAAATGGGGAAGAAGGAACGAGAAGCGGGGCGCGGGCACGGGAACAGCGGGAAGGAACGGGGGGAACCGGGAGAACCGAGGGAAGCGGGGCCGGGCTCCGGTCCCGGTCCCGGTCGGGACTCCGGGCAGAAGCCGGCCGGTCCCGGGGCCATCCGCTCTCACCTTGACCAGCAGGCGCAGGTAGATGTCCTGGCTCTTGGGCTCCTTGCGCCGCACCTTGCGGTCCTTGTCATGGCGGATGTCGATGCCCTGAGGCGACACCGGGCGCGGTCACCGCGGGGGCCATCGCCGCCAGCCGCGCCCTCCCGAGCCCTCCCGAGCCCCCCCCGAGCCTCCCGGGGCTCATCCGAGCCCGCCCCGAGCGCTCCCGGCCGCGGATGGCGGCGGATTCGGGAGCGCGGCCGGACGCACCATGATGGCGGCGCTGGAGAGAGGCGGGAGAGGGAGCGCGCGGGGGGTTATGGGAGAGAGGCGGCGCTTCCGGTGCGCGCCGGAAGCGCGCGCAGGCCGCTCTGCCCGCCAGCTCTATGGCGCTGGAGGACCGAGCGTTGTGACCGCGGCGGGTCCTTAATGAGCGCCGCTAATTAGCGGAGGGGAAGGCGGGCGCGCGGGTAATTGGCGGTGTTAATTAGGAGCGGTGTCGCCGCGTACTGAGGGAAAAAGCGGAGCTTGGGGCAGAGGCGGCCTTGCCCTCAGGCGCATGGCGGCGTTGCCATGGTTACGGCGCTGCCATTGGTGGAATCGTGTCCCCCCCCCCAAATTCCTGACCAATGGGAGGAGAGAAAAGGGCGGGAAATGTGAGGGGAAAGTGTGAGGAGAAAATGGGGAAATGTGAGGGGGAAAGTGGAGGGAAATGCGAGGGAAAATGTGAGGGGAAATGTGAGGGGAAAATTGAGGAATATGAGGGGAAAATGTGAGGAAAAAATGGGGAAATGTGAGGGGGAAAGAGAGGGAATGTGAGTGGGAAATGTGAGGGGGAAAGGGGGGAATGTGAGAGGAAAATGGTGGGAAATTGAGGGGGAAATGTGAGGGGAAAATGTGAGGGGAAAAGAGAGGGAAATGTGAGTGGGAAATGTGAGGGAAAAAATGGGGAAATATGAAGGGAAAATGAGGGAAATGTGAGGGGGAAATGTGAGGGGGAAAGGGGGGAATGTGAGGGGAAAAGAGAGGGAAATGTAGGGGAAAATAGCGGGAAATGTAAGGGGGGAATGTGAGGAGAAAATTGTGGAAATGTGAGGGGGAAATGGAGGAATATGAAGGGGAAATGGTGAGGGGGAAAGGTGGGGGAACACGAGGGGAAAAGGGGAAAATGTGAGGGGAAAAGAGAGAGAAATCTGAGGGGAAAATGGCGGGAAATTGAGGGGGAAATGTGAGGGAAAATTGTGGAAGTGTGAGGGGAAAATTGGGAAAATATGAGGGGAAAATGAGGGAAATGTGAGGGGAGAAAAGGGTGGGAAATGTGAGGGGAAAATGAAGGGAAATGTGAGGGAAAAATGGGAGAAATGTGAGGGGAAAATGAAGGGAAATGTGAAAAGAAAATGGCGGGAAATGTGAGGGGAGAAAATGGCGGGAAACGTGAGGGGACAAAATGGCCGCCCCAAATCCCTTCATTATTTCCCCCCCAAATTGCATTAATAAACAATCACCACTCAATGACTCCGTTAATTGATGCTGAAAGGGAAGTTTATTCGGGGAGGGGGTTTATTTGGGGTGGGGGGTCGTGCCAGTGCCCGTGGTGATGATGGAGGTGGTGATGAAGGTGATGAAGGTGATGATGATGGAAGGGGAGGCTCCACGGGGGCTCCTCCTGCAGTAATTTGGGGAATTTGGGAAGGAGTCCTGGGTTTTTTGGGGGGGATTACAGGGTTTTAAAAGAGCAGTCCCTGGGTGGGTTTTTTGGGGGAAATCCTGAGGTTTTTTTAAGGGGAATCCCTGGGGGTTTTGGGGCAATTCTGGGTTTTTTGGGGGGAATTCCAATGAGTTTTTTTGAGAAATTCTAGGGGTTTTTGGGGAGGGGTCCCAGGAGTTTTTGGGGGCGAAATCCCAGGTTTTTTTGGGGAAATTCTGAGGATTTTTGGGGAGGGGTCCCAGGGGTTTTTTGGGGGAATCCCAGTTTTTTTTTGAGGAAAATTCTGGGGGTTTTTGGGGAGGGGTCCCAGGGGTTTTTTGAGGGGGAATCCAAGTTTTTTTTGAGGAGAATTCTGGGGGGTTTTGGGGAGGGGTCCCAGGGATTCTTGGGGGGGAACCCCAGTTTTTTTTGAGGAAAATTCTGGGGGTTTTTGGGGAAGGATCCCAGGGGATTTTTTGGGAAATTCTGAGGTATTTTGGGGAAGGGCCCTGGGGGATTTTTGTGGGGAAATCCCAGGTTTTTTTGAGGAGAATTCTGGGTTTTTTTGAGGAAGGATCCTGGGGGATTTTTGAGAGGGAAAATCCCAGGTTTTTTTGGGGTGGTCCTGGGGATATTTTGGGTGGAATCCTGGGATTTTTGGGAGGTTTTGGTGGGGGTCTCACCCTCAGGCCGCCGCCCCCTCGAATTTCTTCTTGCGCCCCTCCATCCCGCTCATGGCGTCCACGTTCTTGCGCCAGTCCCCGACCTCGTAGCTCTCCTGGGACAGTGTCCCCAGTGTCCCAGACCCCCCAAATCCACCCCCAAAACTACCCCAAAACACCCCCAAAAAACCCTAAAATCCCCACAAAACCCACCCAAAATCCCTCCTAAAAATACCCCTCAAAACCCCAAAAGCACTGCTAAAAACACACCTAAAAATACCCAAAACCCACCCCCAAAATGTCACTGAAAACACCCAGAAACACCCCCAAAAAAACCCTACCATTGGCAAAAATCCCTCCTAAAAATCCCTCCTAAAAATCCCCCCAAAAAACCCTAAAACACCCCCAAAACACTGCAAAAAACTCCAAAAAATACCCAGAAACCACCCCCAAAATGCCACTGAAAACACCCACAAACAGCCCCCAAAAACCCTAAAAACACCTCAAAAAACACCCCTAAAAATACCCCAAAACCACCATGAAAACACCCCAAAACCACCACAAAAATACCCCAAAAACACCCCTAAAAACACCCCCAAAACACCCCAAAACCACCTCAAAAATACCCCAAAAACACCACAAAAAGGCCCTAAAAACACTCCCATAAAACCATCCCAAAACACCTTAAAAATACCCCAAAACCACCCCCAAAAACCACAACAAAAATACCCCCAAAATACCACAAAAATACCCCAAAACACCACAAAAATACCCCAAACCCACCCCCAAAATTACCCCCAAAACCACAAAAAAAACCCCCACTTCAAAAATACCCCAAAACCACCTCCAAAAGCATCCCAAAACACCACTAAAACCCCCAAAAAGCCCTAGAAATGACAACAGGTGGCTCCAGGTCCCCATTGTCCCCAATGTCCCCGTTGTCCCAAATCCCTCCAATATCCCCAGTGTCCCCAATGTCCCCAGTGTCCCCAGTGTCCCAAATCCCCACAATGTCCCCGCTGTCCCCAATGTCCCCGTTGTCCCAAATCCCTCCAATATCCCCAGTGTCCCCAATGTCCCCACTGTCCCCAGTGTCCCAAATCCCCCCCAGTGTCCCCATTGTCCCCAATGTCCCCATTGTCCCCAGTGTCCCAAATCCCCCCCAGTGTCCCCATTGTCCCCAATGTCCCCATTGTCCCCAGTGTCCCAAATCCCCCCCATTGTCCCCAGTGTCCCCAGTGTCCCAAATCCCCCCCAGTGTCCCCATTGTCCCCATTGTCCCCAGTGTCCCAAATCCCCCCCAGTGTCTCCATTGTCCCCAGTGTCCCAAATCCCCCACAATGTCCCCATTGTCCCCATTGTCCCAAATCCCCCCAGTGTCCCCATTGTCCCCATTGTCCCCATTGTCCCCAGTGTCCCAAATCCCCACAATGTCCCCATTGTCCCCATTGTCCCAAATCCCCCCCAGTGTCCCCATTGTCCCCAATGTCCCCACTGTCCCCAGTGTCCCAAATCCCCCTCGCTGTCCCCATTGTCCCCATTGTCCCCATTGTCCCAAATCCCCACAATGTCCCCATTGTCCCCACTGTCCCCGTTGTCCCCGCTGTCCCCTCACCTTCTCGGCGTCGTCCTTGCGCACCTGGCGCAGCCCGGCCCTCAGGTCGGTGCCCACACGGGGCTTTGTCCCCCTTGTCCCCAGTGTCCCAAATCCCCCTCGCTGTCCCCAGTGTCCCAAATCCCCCACAATGTCCCCATTGTCCCCAGTGTCCCCGCTGTCCCCTCACCTTCTCGGCGTCGTCCTTGCGCACCTGGCGCAGCCCGGCCCTCAGGTCGGTGCCCACGCGCGGCTTTGTCCCCAGCAGCGCCGCCATCATGGCGTCGGCCGAGAGCCGCACGCGGCGCAGGTTGGGCCGCACGAAACGGCCCGCGGCCACCCGGCGCCGCAGCTCCTCCAGCTGGGGACAGGGGACAGCGGGGACATCAGGGGGACCGGGGAACATTGGGACATCGGGGGCATTGGGGACACTGGGGGACTGGGGACAGTGGGGACAGTGGGGACAGTGGCGGCATTGGAGACATTGGGGGAATGGGGGACATCGGGGCCATTGGGGACATTGGGGACATCGGGGGCATTGGAGACATTGGGGGCACTGCGGGGATTTGGGACAATGGGGATAATGGGGACATTGGGGACATCAGGGGGATTGGGAACAGCAGGGGTTTGGGGACATTGGGGACATTGGAGGCATTGAGGGACATTGGGGGTATTGGGGGTATTGGGGACAGTGGGGGGATTGGGGACATTGGGGGACATTGGGGGATTGGGGACATTGGGGGATTGGGGACAGCAGGGACAATGGGGACATTGGGGGGATTGGGGACATTTGGAACAGTGGGGATAGTGGGGACAGTGGGGACATTGGGGGCCAGCAGGGACATTGAGAGCATTGAGGGGATTGGGGACAACGGGGACATTGGGGACATCAGGGGCATTTTGGGGACATTGAGGGCATTGGGGGGATTGGGGACATTGGGGACATTAGGGGGGTTTGAGGGGATTGGGGACATTGGGGGGATTGGGGATGTTGGGGACGTTGTGGGGATTTGGGACATCAGGGGGATTTGGGGACGTTGAGGGGATTGGGGACATTGGGGACATCGGGGACATCAGGGGGATTTGGGGACATTGAGGGGATTGTGGACATTGGGGGGATTGGGGACTTCAGGGGCATTGAGGGGTTTGGGGACATTGGGGGATGTCGAGGGGACTGGGGACATTGGGGAGATTTGGGGACATTGGGGGGATTGGGGACATCAGGGCAATTTGGGGACATTGGTGACATTGACAGGATTGGGGACATTGTGGGGATTTGAGGACAGTGGGTACGTCAAGGGGGTTGGGGACACTGGGGACAGGTTCCCCCCAGGCAGGGGTGGGAAGGCCACCTTGGGGACACCTTGGGGACAGTGTCCCCAGCGGGAGGCGGCGCTGTCCCCTCCCTGGGGCTGTCCCCAAGGTGGCTGTGCCCTTGTCCCCACCTCGGTGACGTTCTTGCTGACGCGCGTCCCCATGTCGTAGCGCTCCTCGTCCACGCGCGCCACGCGGGCGTGCAGCTCCCGGCACAGCTCCTGGGACACCCAGGGGACACCGAGGGGACACCGAGGGGGACAGCGCTGGCACCAGAGCTGTGGCACACCTCCACATCCCCTGGGATGTCCCCACGGTGTCCCCAAGGCTCCCCATATCCCAGGGTGCCCAAGTCCTCAATGTCCCCATATCCCCAGTGTCCTCTCACATCCCGGTGTCCCCGATGTCCCCAATGTCCCTCACCTGCAGCTCTGTCACCCCCAGCCCTTTTTCCCTCACGTTTGCCGCTTTTTCCCCTCACCTTCCCCGCCATTTTCCCCTCACGTTCCCTCCATTTTTTGCTCACATTTCCCTCCATTTTCCCCTCACATTTCTCACTCTTTTCTCTTCACATTTCCCTCCATTTTCCCCTCACATCTCCCGCCCTTTTCTCCCCTCACGGTCGCCGCCATTTTCCCTTCACTTTTCCCCTCACATTTTCCTCTTTTCTTCTCTCACATTCACCGCCATTTTCCCCTCATGTTTCCCCATTTTCCCCTCACATTTTCCCTCCATTTTCCCCTCACGTTTCCCGTCCTTTTCTCCCGTCACATTTCCCACCATTTTCCCCTCACATTCTCTCCCTTCATGTTTTCCCTCCATTTTCTCCCCTCACGTTTCCCGCCATTTTCTCCTCACATTTGCTGCCATTTTCCCCTCAGGTTTCCCACCCTTTCCCTCTCACATTTCCATCCATTTTCCTCTCACATTTCCCTCCATTTTCCCCTCACGTTTCCTGCCCTTTTCTCCCCTCACGTTTGCCGCCATTTTCCCCTCACATTTTTCCCCATTTTCTCCTCACGTTTGCCGCCATTTTCCCCTCACATTTTCCCCCATTTCCCCCTCACATTTTTCCCCATTTCCCCTCACATTTCCCGCATTTTCCCCTCACATTTTTCCCCATTTCCCCTCACATTTCCCGCATCTTCCCCTCACATTTCCCCCCATTTCCCCCTCACATGTTTCCCCATTTCCCCTCACATTTCCCCCCATTTTCCCCTCACATTTTCCCCTCACATTTTTCCCCATTTCCCCTCACATTTTTCCCCATTTCCCCTCACATTTTTCCCCATTTCCCTCACATTTCCCCCATTTCCCCCTCACATTTTTCCCCATTTCCCCTCACATTTCCCCCCATTTTCCCCTCACATTTCCCCCCATTTTCCCCTCAGGTTTCCCGCCCTTTTCTCCCCTCACGTTTGCCACCATTTTCCCCTCACATTTTCCCCTCACATTTCCTTCATTTCCCCTCACATTTCCCCCCATTTTCCCCTCACATTTTCCCCCATTTCCCCTCACATTTCCCCCATTTTCCCTCACATTTCCCCCATTTCCCCCTCACATTTTTCCCCATTTTCCCCCTCGGTGTCCCCCCGCCGTGCCCTCACCTGCAGCTCCGTCACCCCCATGCCCTCCGTGGCCAGGGGTGGGCACAGCTCCCCCAGCACCCGAATTTTCTCGGCCGCCCTCTCCTGCTCCTCCTTCTCCAGCTCCCGCTTCGCCCTCTGCAGCAGCAGCGTCTGGGGGGACATTTTGGGGACACCCCCCGAAATTTGGGGACACCCCCAGGACCCTCATGGACACCCCCAAAATCAGGGGTAAACTCCAAAATTTGGGGACAAACCCCTCAGATTTAGCTGGAAAATTTAAATTTAGAGTTTTTTCTGAGGGACACCCCCCAAAAATTTGGGGACACCCCCAGGACTCTCATGGGCACACCAAAAATCAAGGGTAAACCCCAAAATTTAGAGACAAACCCCTCAAATTTAGCTGGAAAACTTAAATTTTGGGGTTCATTGAGTGGGGGACAATTTGGGGACACCCCCAGGACCCTCATGGACACACACAAAATGAAGGGTAAACCCCAAAATTTAGTGACAAACTCCTCAAATTTGACTGGAAAATTTAAATTTTGGGGTTATCTGACTGGGGGCCATTTTGGGGACCCCCTCCAAATTTTGGGGACCCCACCCCGACACCCCCAAATTTTGGGGACCCCCCTCCTCACCTTCAGCTGCAGCTTGCGAGACGCCGAAATTTTGGATTTTCTCTGGAGAGAGAAATTTGGAGTCAGAATTGGGGGATTTTGGGGTCGGGGTTTTTTTGGGAGGGATTTTGGGGTTTTTTGGGGTTTGGGGTTTTGTTTTTTTTTTTTTGTTTTGGGGTTATTTTGGGATTTTGGGGGTGGTTTTTGGGGTTCTTTTGGGGTTTTCAGGGTGGCTTTTTTGGTTTTTTTTTGGGTTATTTTGGGATTTTAAGGGTGGTTTTTAGGTTCTTTGGGTTTATTTTGGGGGTTTTTTAAGAAATTTTTGGGATTACTTTGGGGTTTTGGGAGTTCCGGGTTGGTTGGGGTGGTTTTTTCTTTTGGGTTATTTTGGGGTTTTCAGGGTGTTTTTTGGGGTGTTTTTTTGGGGTTTTGGTGGTGTTTTTTGGGGTTTTCAGGGTTTTCAGGGTGGTTTTTGGGGGTTTTCGAGGTGGTTTTTTTAGGATTTGGGGGTCATTTTGGTGTTTTCAGGGCGTTTTTTTGGAGTTTTCAGGGCGTTTTTTAAGGGGTTTTTGGGATTATTTTTGAGTTTTCAGGATGGGGTTTTCGGGGTGGTTTTTTTAGGGTTTTTGGGGTGTTTTTTAAGGGTTTTTTGGGGTTATTTTTGAGTTTTCAGGGTGGTTTTTTGGGGTTTTTGGGGTTATTTTGGTGTTTTCGGGGTGGTTTTTGGGGGTTTTCGGGGTGTTTTTTTGGGATTTCGGGGGTGTTTTTGGGGTTTTGGGGCTGTGTTGGGGTCTGAAGCCCACCTTGGCGTGGGGCTCCACGGCGTAGCTGCGGTAATTGGCCGAGGACTTGCGGCGGAGGGGAGGGGGCTGCGGGGGGGGCTCGGGACCCTCCCCCTCCTGCTCCAGGGCTCGCTGTGCCACGGGGAGCCAGGGGTTAACGGGGGGGGTCCCCAAAAATGGAGCGGGGAGGGGAGTGGGGGAGGGGTCTCACCGAGGTGTCCTCCCTGGAGGGGGGAGAGAAGGGTTAGAGACCCCCGAAATGGGGAGGGGGTCCCAAATGGGGTGGGGGGATCCAAAATGGGGTGGGGGGACCCAAAATGGGGTGGGGGGATGCAAAATGGGGTGGGAGACCCAGAAATGGGGTGGGGGGGTCCCAAAATGGGGTGAGGGTCTCCGAAATGGGGTGGGGGTCACTGAAATGGGGTGGGGGGACCCAAATTTGGGTGGGGGTCCCTGAAATGGGGTGGGGGTCCCCAAAATGGGGTGGGGGGACCCAAAATGGGGTGGGGGACCCAAAAATGGAGTGGGGGACCCCCGAAATGGGGTGGGGGGCTCCCAAAATGGGGTGGGGGTCCCAAAATGGGGTGGGGGGTCCTCAAAATGGGGTGGGGGTCACCGAAATAGGGTGGGAGACCCCCGAAATGGGGTGGGGGGCTCCCAAAATGGGGTGGGGGGTCACCAAAATGGGCGGGGAGACCCTCAAAATGGGGTGGGGGACCCCTGAAATGGGGTGGGGGTCCCCAAATTTGTGTGCTTTTCCCCCCAAACCCCCTCCCCACCCTCTCCCCGAGCCCCCCACTCACTCCTCGGCCATTCGGAAGCTTCTGGAAGACACGGGAGGGGTCACGGGGGGGTCAGGGGGGGTCACGGGACCCCTCCCCAAATTCCAACCCCCCCTCTCCCCCCCCAAACCCGCCCCTATTTGGGGCTGGTGCTGATAAGGGAGAGGAGGGGGCTAAAAATAGCCCCTTATCAGCCCCTCCCCCACCGCGGGGCAGGACCGCCCCTCCCCCCACCCAAAACAACCCCAAGGGCACCGGGGGACACCGAGACCCCCCCCCCCAAAATCACCCCAAACCCCCAAAACAGCCAAAAACCGCTGGGACCCCTCCCCAAAATCACCCAAAACCCCCAAAACAGCCAAAAACCGTGGGACCCCTCCCCAAAATCACCCAAAATCCCTCCAAAATCTCCTGAGACCCCTCCCCAAATCCCCCCAAAACCTCCTGGGACCCCCTCCCCAAACCACCCCTAAAATCAGCCCCAAAATCTCCTGAGACCCCGTCCCCAAATCCCCAGGGACCCCTTCCCCAAATCACCCCCAAACCATCCCAAAACTTCCTGGGACCCCTCCCCAAATCACCCCCAAAACCCCCTCCCAAATCACCCCCAAAACCCCCCGGGACCCCTCCCCAAATTTCCCCAAACCCCCTGGGACTTCCCCAGGACCCCCCAAGACCCCGAGGCCCCTCCCCAAAATCACCTCCAAAATCCCCCTGGGACCCCCAAACCCACCCCCCCCAAATTCCCTCGACTTTGAGACTCCCCCAAATCCCCCCAAAATCCCCCTGGGACCCCCAGGACCCCCCAAAGCCCCCCCAAAATGCGACCCCCCCCCGGTACCTGCGGGGCCGGAGCCGTGGGAACGCGGCGGCGCTTTATGAATGGGAGGGGGCGTGGCCTCGCGCGGGGGCGGGGTTATCAATGGGAGTGGGCGGGGCTTAAAGGGGCCCTGGGAGGGGATTTTGGGGGTCCCGGGGAGATTCTGGGGGGGGTTTGAGGCAGGATAACTTGGGGAGGGGTCTCGGGCACCGGGAGGGGATTTGGGGGACAGATTTGGGTCGAGGGTCTCAGGTATTGAGAGGTCAATTTGGGGAGGGGTCTCAGGGACAGGGAGGTCAATTTGGGGAGGGGTCTCGGGCACAGGGATGGGAATTTGGGGACTGAGTTTGGGGCTGAGTTTGGGGGTAATTTGGGGAGGGGTCTCAGGGCCAGGGAGGGTAATTTGGGGAGGGGTCTCGGGTGCCAGGAGTGGAATTTGGGGGGGATTTGGGGGCTGATTTTGGGGGGTAATTCGAGGAGGGGTCTCAAGGCCTGAAAGGCTAATTTGGGGAGGGGTCTCGGGCACAGGGACTGGAATTTGGGGGCTGATTTTAGGGGTAATTTGGGGAGGGGTCTCGGGTACAGGGACGGTAATTTGGGGAGGGGTCTGGGGGCCAGGGAGGGTAATTTGGGGAGGGGTCTCAGCGCGGGGGCGGCCGGCGGAAGCGCGCGTGGGCCGGGGGCTCCCCGGGCCCCCCCCAGGGCTCGAAGCCCCCCGCCCGCGCCAGCGCCACCGCGCGTGCGCGGAACGCCGCCAGCTGCGGGGGGCGCAGCGCGGGCACGAACCTGGGGAGGGGGCGCAAGGTGAGGAGGGGGCTCGAGGGGCACGGACCTGGGGAGGGGGCGCAAGGTGAGGAGGGGGCTCGAGGGGCATGGACCTGGGGAGGGGGCGCAAGGTGAGGAGGGGGCTCGAGGGGCACGGACCTGGGGAGGGGGCGCAAGGTGAGGAGGGGGCGCCAATGGGGCTGGGAATTTGGGGAGGGGGCTCCCCCTACCCGGGGTAATTTGGGGAGGGGGCGTTGGGGTAATTTGGGGAGGGGGCATTAATGGGGCCGGGGTAATTAGGGGAGGGGGCTCTGGGGGTAATTTGGGGAGGGGGCGTTCCGGGTCCGGGTTAATTTGGGGAGGGGATGTTCAGGGCTGGGGTAATTCGGGGAGGGGTCTCTGGGTAATTCGGGGAGGGGGCTCTGGGTAATTTGGGGAGGGGGCTCTGGGTAATTCGGGGAGGGGGCTCACGCACGTGGGCAGCTCCAGCAGCAGCGTCGCCCCGGGGGCCGCCAGAGCCCCCAGGCGGGGGTCAGCAACGGCAGCGCCCTGCAGACCCCAGACCCAATTGGGGAGATGGGAGACCCCAGACCCCAATTGGGACTGCGAGACCCCAGACTCAGTTGGGGCCGCGAGACCCCAGACCCAATTGGAGTGATGGGAGAGACCCCAGACCCAACTGGGGCCTCTGGGACACCACAAGGACCCCCCCAGACCCCTCTGAACCCCCCAAAACCTCCCTGGGACCCCCAAAAACCTCCCAAGGAACCCCCCGGGACGCCCAAAACCCCCCCAGAACCCCCTGAAACCTCCCAAGGGACCCCCAAAACCTCCCCCAGACCCCCCCAGACCCCCAAAACCTCCCAAGGAACCCCCCGGGACCCCCAAGACCTCCCACGGGACCCCCCAAACGCCCCCAGGAGACCCCCTGAAACCTCCCCAAGGACCCCCCAAACCTCCCCCAGACCCCCCCAGGACCCCCCAAACCTCCCCCAGACCCCCCCAGGACCCCCCCGAGCCCCCCGCCCACCTCCAGCCCAGCACCAGCAGCTGGCAGAGCCCCCCGAGGCGGGCGGGGGGTCTCGGGGGGGCCCCCCAAGGGCAGGAACCGGACCCGGAGCGGCAGCGGAGCCAGGGGCCTGGGGAGGGGGCTCGGGGGTTAGAGGGGCCTGGGGAGGGGGCTCGGGGGTTAGAGGGGGGCTGGGGAGGGGGCTCGGGGTCAGGGGGGGCCTGGGGAGGGGGCTCGGGGGTTAGAGGGGGCCTGGGGAGGGGGCTCGGGGTCAGGGGGGGCCTGGGGAGGGGGCTCGGGGGTTAGAGGGGGCCTGGGGAGGGGGCTCGGGGGGTCAGGGGGGGCCTGGGGAGGGGGCTCGGGGGGTCAGGGGGGGCTGGGGAGGGGGCTCGGGGTCAGGGAGAGGGGGCTGGGGAGGGGGCTCGGGGGGTCAGAGGGGAGTTTTGGGGGTCGTGGAAGGAGTTTTGGGGGGTTCTGGGGGGGCTTGGGGGGGTCCTGAGAGGGTCTGGGGGGAGTTTTGGGGGGTCCTAGAGGGATTTTGGGGGGGGTCCTGGAGGAGTCTGGGGGGTCCTGGGGGGATTTTGGGGGGTCCCGGGAGGTCTGGGGAGGCTGGAGGGGTCCTGGGGGAGTTTTGAGGGGGTCCCGTGGGGGCTGGGGGGGTCCTGGAGGGATTTTGGGGGGTCCTGGAGGAGTCTGGGGGGATTTTGGGGGGATTTTGGGGGGGTCCTGGGTGGTCTCGGGGGTCCTGGGGACACTCGGGGGGGGGTGACACGGGGGGTGACACTCACCCAGGGGGCTGCAATCCTCACGGGGGGGGGTCCCGCTCCTCGGGGGGGTCCCCGGGGTGGGGGTCCCGGTGCCCGGGGTGGGGGTCCCGGTGCCCGGGGGGGTCCCCGGGGGGCTCCCCGGTGAGCAGCTCGTGCAGCAGCGCGGTGACCACGGCCAGGGACAGCTCGGTGGCCGTCTGGGGGCGGGCTCCGGTGAGAGACCCCCCCCCAAATAACCCCCGGGACCCCCCCCGGGACCCCCGCCCACCTTGGGGGGGGCTGCGCAGCCCGGCGGGGTCGAGGCCGAAGCTGAGGAAGGGGCCGGTGACCGTGTCCCCCCAGTAGGCGGGGGGCGACACCGAGCGCCCGTCCTGGGGGGGGACAGAGCGGCGGGTGACAGCGCGGTGACACCCCCGGTGACACCCCCGGAGACCGCGGGGACCCCTCCCGGTGTCGGAGACCCCTCCCCTGTACCCCCCGCTGTCCCCTCCATGTCCCCTCCCGGTGTCGCCCCTCCGTTGTCCCCCCCCCCCCCCCCGGTGTCCCCCCTCAGTGTCCCCGGTGTCCTCACCCCGTACCCCCCCGGTGTCCCCCTCCTGGTGTCCCCCCCGCGGTGTCCCCCCGTCCCCTCCCCTCGTGTCCCCGTGTCCTCTTCCCCTGTCCCCCCCCCCGTGTCCCCGGTGTCCCCCCCCGTGTCCCCGGTGTCCCCTCCATGTCCCCTCCCGCTGTCCCCCCCGTGTCCCCCCGTTGTCCCGTTGTCCCCCCCCGCTGTCCCCGTGTCCCTGTCCCCGCTGTCCCCCCGTTGTCCCGTTGTCCCCCCCCCGCTGTCCCCGTGTCCCCCCGTGTCCCCACTCACGGCGCGGGGCCGGGGGTCGCTCAGCACCGTGGGGTTGGGGGTCGCGCCCCCTCCCCCGAAGGCGTCGCCGCTCTCGCGCCAGCGCCCGAACTCGGCCGGGGACACCGAGGTGGCCTTGGGGACACCGGGGGGGGTCTTGGGGACACCGGGGCTGCGGAACCGGGAAAACCCCAAGGGGGGTCCCCGGGTCCCCTCCCGGTGTCCCCCCGGTGTCCCGGGATGTCCCCAGCGCCTCCCGGTGTCCCCGTGTCCCCTCCCGGAGCCCTCCGGTGTCCCCGTGATCCCCTCCGGTGTCCCCCCGGTGCCCCGGGATGTCCCCAGTGTCCCCCTGGTGTCCCCGGTGTCCCCCCGGTGTCCCCCGTGTCCCCCCCCCCGGTGCCCCGGGATGTCCCCAAGGCTTCCCCGGTGTCCCCGTCCGGTATTTACCGGGACATCCCCGCTGTCCCCCCCGGTATCCCCGCTGTCCCCCCGGTGTCCCCTCCCGGTGTCCCCGGTGTGCCGTTACCCCGCGCGGGTGCAGCGCCATCCGCAGCTCCCAGTCCGCCACCGCCGCCCGCGACTCGTACCGGGCCCCGAGGCGCCGCCGCAGCCGCCGGTCCCAGCCCGGGGGGCCCGGTACCGCCTCGGCCTCCGGTACCGAACCCCGGCCCGGTTCTGCCTCCGGTACCGGCCCCGGGCCCGGCAGCGCCCGCTCCCAGCGCTGCAGAACCGCCTCGAGCGCGTCCCGGTCCCGGCACTGCGGGGAGACAGCCCGGTACCGGCAGCGCCGGGACCCGGTACCGACAGCACCGGGACCCGGTACCGGACAGTGCCGGGACCCCGAGACAGCACCGGCACCCGGTACCGGCAGCACTGGGACCCCGAGACAGCACCGGGACCCGGTACCGGCAGCGCCGGGACCCCGAGACAGCACCGGGACCCGGTACCGGACGGTCCCGCTGTCCCCAGAACCCCGGTACCGTCCAGCCCCGCTCCACCAGGTCCCGTCCAGCCCCGGTACCGGCCAGTTTCTAGTGTGCAGACACCCGGTACCGGCCAGTCCTGCTCCCCTGGCGTCCCCAGAATCCCGGTACCGGCCAGTCCAGAGTCCCGGCACCCGGTACCGGCCAGCCCCGGTGTCCCCAGAATCCGGTACCGGCCTGTCTCGGTGTCCAGCCCCGCTCCCCGGTCCCGGTCCCGCCCAGCCCTGCTCCCCGGTCCAGTCCTGTTCCGGTCCCGGCCCGGTCCGGTTCCTCCCAGCCCCTCTGCCCGGTCCGGTCCCGCTCCCCGGTCCCTCCCATTCCCACTCCCCGGTCCCGGTCCGGTCCCGGTCCCGGCCGGTTCTGACCTTCATGAGGCGCAGGTCGGCGGGCCCGCTCGGGTCCCGGTCCGGTTCCCGGTCCGGTTCCCGGTCCCGGTCCGGCTGGTGCCGCAGCCAGCGGCGCAGGCGCCCCGCCGCCCCCCGCAGCAGCGCCGCCGTGCGCGGCCCCAGCGAGCCCGAGCCCAGCAGCTCCAGCAGCGCGGCCGCGCGGCCTGCGGCACCGGGGAGACACCGGGGACACCGGGGAGACACCGGGGAGACACCGGGAACACCGGGGACACCGGGGAGACACCGGGGAGACACCGGGGACACCGGGGACACACCGGGGAGACACCGGGGACACCGGGGACACACCGGGGACAGAGGGGAGACACCGGGGACACACCGGGGACAGAGGGGAGACACCGGGGACACACCGGGGAGACACCGGGGACACACCGGGGAGACACCGGGGACACACCGGGGACAGAGGGGAGACACCGGGGACACACCGGGGAGACACCGGGGACACCGGGGACACACCGGGGACAGAGGGGAGACACCGGGGACACACCGGGGAGACACCGGGGACACACCGGGGACAGAGGGGAGACACCGGGGACACCGGGGAGACACCGGGGAGACACCGGGGACAGCGGGGAGACACCGGGGACACCGGGGAGACACCGGGGAGACACCGGGGACAGCGGGGAGACACGGGGGACACACCGGGGACAGAGGGGAGACACCGGGGACACACCGGGGGACAGCGGGGGGAACACCGTGAGTACCGGGGAGGGGACAGCAGGGGACACCGGGGGATATCGGGGGGTACCGGGAGGGACCGGGGGGACACCGGGAGTACCGGGGGAACAGAAGGGACACTGGGGGGACACCGGGAGGACACTGAGAGGGGACAGAGGGGACACCGGGAGTTACCGGGAGGGACACCGGGGGGGACAGGGGGGACACCGGGAGAACCGGGAGGGCCCGGGGACACGGGGAGTACACCAGGGGTTACCGGGGAACACTTGGGGGACACCGGGAGGAACACCGGGGACACCAGGGGGGGGACACCGGCGGTTACCGGGGGGGACCGGGGGACACCGGGGAGACACGGGGGTACGGGAGACACCGGGAGGGGACAGCGGGGACACCGGGAGGACACCGGGGCTTACCGGGAGGGACATCGGGGGGATTACCGGGGACAGCTGGGACAGCGGGAGGGGACACAAGGGATAGAGGGGACACCGGGGAAGCCTTGGGGACACCCCAGAGGTTACCGGGGGTTACCGGGGGTCACCGGGGGGTGCCGGTACCTGCGGCTCTGGGCCGCTCCGGTGCCTCCAGCGCCAGCAGCAGGAACAGCAGCTGGCGAGCCACGGGCTCGGGGCTCTGCTCGGCCACGAAGAGCTGCGGGAGAGCGCCGGTAACACCGGGGCCTTCGCCCCGTCCCGGTGCCCCTCCCGGTGTCCCCTCGCGCTTGCCGGTACCGTGATGTCGCGGGGGGGGCCCCCGGCGGGCCCGGGCCGCCGTCATCAGCAGGTGCCGGCCCTCGGCCGCCCCCACCAGCAGCACCGAGGCCTCCGCTCCCGGCGGCACTGCGGGCACCGTGAGGGGGGCCGCGGTCACCGGGAGCACCGGGAGCGGTTCCGGTAACAGCGGGAGGGCGCGGGGGGCGCGGGGCTCACGGTGCAGGCGGAGATCGATGGCCGGGGACAGCCCCCACCAGCACACGGTGCCCACGGCCTCCTCCAGCGCCGCCGCCATGGCCGAGCCCTCACGGAGCCCTCACGGAGCCCCGGCAACGCCGCTGACCAATCAGCAGCGAGAACGGCGGCGGGAAACGGCGGCGGACCAATGAGAAGTGAGAGAGGTGGGGAAGCCCCGCCCACCGGGACGCGGTTGCCAGGGAGATACCGGCAAAACCACGCTCACGTCTCATTAGCATAACCACACCCACAAATAAGCATAGCCACACCCACAATATGTAGAATAACCACGCCTCCTCATTAGCACAGCCCCGCCCCCGCTGTCCGCGCTCCCGGTGCTGAATTTGCGGAAATTTCGATTTTTTCCCCCATTTCTTCCTTAATGACGGCGCCGATTGCGCCCCCAGCCCCTTTTTCACCCCAAAACTCAGCCAGGGTGGGGTCCGGAGCGTTTATTCCCCCCTGGCTCGGGGGGCTCGCAGCGTTTGGGGGTTTTTGGGATTTTTTGGGGTGCCAGGAGGGGATTTTGGGGGGAATTTTGGGGGGTTTTGGGGTCATCGGTCCATGGTGGATTCTTCGGGGGGGGTCTCGAAGCAGAGCTGCAGCAGCCGCTCGCAGAATTCCAGCTCCTCCTGTGGGGAGGGGTCAGCGTTAAAATCCCGGGAATTTACCCCAAAATCTCCAGGGTTTATTCCCCAAAATCTCCAGAGTTTTTACCCCAAAACCTCGAGGGTTTTTACCCCAAAGTCTCCAGGGTTTCTACCCTGAAATCCCCCAGATTCTCCCCAAAATCCCAGGGACTTCCCCCCCCAAAATCCTGAGGATTTGCCCCAAAATTCCCACAAATTTCCCCTCCAAATCCTGTGAACTTCCACCCCCCAAATCCTTGGGATTTGCCCCAAAATCTTGGGCTTTCCCACCCCCAAAATATTTGGGATTTGCCCTAAAATTCCAGGAATTTTCACCCCCAAAACCCCAAGGATTTGTCCCAAAATTCCAGGAATTTTCACCCCCAAAACCCTGAGGATTTACCCCAAAATCTCCTGAATTTCCCCCCCAAAACCTCAAGGATTTACTCCAAAATTCCAGGAACTTTCACCCCCAAAACCCCGAGGATTTGCCCCAAAATTCCAGGAATTTTCACCCCCAAAACCCCAAGAATTTACCCCAAAATCTCCTGAATTTCCCCACCCAAAACCTCGAGGATTTACCCCAAAATCTCCTGAATTTCCCCACCCAAAACCTCAAGGATTTACCCCAAAATTCCAGGAATTTTCACCCCCAAAACCCCAAGAATTTACCCCAAAATCTCCTGAATTTCCCCACCCAAAACCTCGAGGATTTACCCCAAAATCTCCTGAATTTCCCCACCCAAAACCTCAAGGATTTACCCCAAAATTCCAGGAATTTTCACCCCCAAAACCCCAAGAATTTACCCCAAAATCTCCTGAATTTTCCCACCCAAAACCCTCCCAAATTTTAGGGATTTACCCAAAAATTCCAGGAATTTCCCCCCAAACCCCCCAGAATTCCCCAAACCCCCCGGATTTCCCCCCAAACCCCCCCGGCATTTCCCCGTTTGGCGTTTTGCCCAAACCCGGCGGGTTTTGCCCCAAACCCGCCTGGAACTCGTCGCGGCCCCGCAGCAGCTCGCGGCGCTCCCGCAGCAGCTCCTCCAGCCCCAGCGCGGGGGTCCCGGCACTCGCGGAGCCCCTCGGGGCTGCCCGACGCCAGGCTGGGCACAAAAACCGCGATTTTGGGAAAATTCAACATTAATAGTACAAAATCACCCAAAAATCTGCCCCGAAATTGGCCAAAAATCCCCCCAAAATCCCCTCCCCCCAAAGGGGTCCCGGCACTCGCGGAGCCCCTCGGGGCTGCCCGACGCCAGGCTGGGGACAGAAACCAGGATTTTGGGAAAATTCAACTTTGATCGTACAAAATCACCCAAAAATCAGCCAAAACAGCCCAAAAATCACACCAAAAAATGCCCCAAAATCGCCCAAAAATCTCCCCAAAATCTGCCCCCAAATCCCCCAAAAATCTGCCACAAAATTGCCCAAAATTCCCCAAAAATCACCCAAAAACTATCCAAAAATCCCCCCAAAACCTCCCAAAACCTCCCCAGACCATCCCAAGACCCCCAAATTTTGGCATTTCCCCCTGGATTTGGGGACTTTTAAATGGAATTTTTTGCATTTTCTCCAGGATTTTGCGAATTTGGGGAGGGGTCTCTGACCTGCAGAGGGTCCCCACCCCCTCCCCTTCCCCGGGTCATTTTCCCCCCAGATTTTGCTGGTTTTTCCCCAAATTTTTGTTTTTTCCCCAGGATTTCAGGTTC
Source organism: Passer domesticus (assembly GCF_036417665.1). NCBI lineage: Eukaryota > Metazoa > Chordata > Aves > Passeriformes > Passeridae > Passer > Passer domesticus. The sequence continues at coordinate 58,864 of NW_026989930.1, read as the reverse complement.
TTTGGGATTTTTTTGGGTTCATTTTTTGGTTTTTTTTGGGTTTTTTATTAATTTGGGGAGGGGTCTCTGACCTGCAGAGAGTCCCCACCCCCTCCCTTTTCTCCATTTCCCCAAATTTTGCTGTTTTTTCTCCAAATTTCGGAATTTTTTCCCCGGGATTTTGGGATTTTTTGGTTTATTTTTGGGGTTAATTTTTGGGTTAATTTTGGGGGTTTTTGGTAATTCGGGGAGGGGTCTCAGACCTGCAGAGGGTCCCCAGGCCGTGCTTGTGGGCCCCACCCCCCTCCCCTTTTCCTGGGTGTTTTTCCCCACATTTTGGTATTTTTTCCCCGGGATTTCGGGTTTTTTGGGTTTATTTTTGGGTTCATTTTCGGGGTTTTTGGGATTTTTGGGTTTTTGGTAATTCGGGGAGGGGTCTCTGACCTGCAGAGCGTCCCCACCCCCTCCCCTTTCCCTGGGTGTTTTTCCCCCAATTTTGCTGTTTTTTCCCCAAATTTCGATGTTTTTTCCCCAGGATTTCGGTTTTTTGGGTTTATTTTTGGGGTTAATTTTTGGGTTAATTTTGGGGGTTTTTGGTAATTCGGGGAGGGGTCTCAGACCTGCAGAGGGTCCCCAGGCCGTGCTCGTGGGCCCCGTCGTGCTCGGAGCGCAGCAGCGCCGCCGCCCGCGCCACCAGGCCCTGCTGCACCAGCGGCTCTGCGGGGGGAAATTGGGGTGAAATCACAGGATTTTGGGTCATTTCTGGGAATTTGGGGTGAAATCCAGGGAGTTTGGGGTCAGTTCTGGGGAGTTTGGGGTGAAATGTGGGGATTTTGGGTCATTCCGGGAACGCCACCAGGCCCTGCTGCACCAGCGGCTCTGCGGGGAGATTTGGGGTGAAAATCCGGGATTTTGGGTAAATTCTGGGAATTTGGGGTCATTTCTGGGGGGTTTGGGGTCAGTTCTGGGGAGTTTGGGTCATTTCTGGGCAGTTTGGGGTGAAATGTGGGGATTTTGGGTCATCCCGGGAACGCCACCAGGCCCTGCTGCACCAGGGGCCCTGCGGGGAGATTGGGGTGAAAATCCCCGATTTTGGGTCACTTGGGGAGTTTGGGTCATTTCTGGGGATTTTTGGCTCAATTCTGGGTGGATTTTAGTGGGAATTTTGGGGGTTTTTTTTGGGTTTTTTGGGGTCTCACTGCCCCGGGCGGTTTCGAGGGGGTTCTGGGTTGGTTTTGGGGTGGATTTTGGGTCATTTCTGGGGATTTTGGGTCATTTCTGGGGATTTTGGGTCATTTCTGGGGGTTTTTGGCTCAATTCTGGGGGATTTTAGTGGGAATTTCGGGGTTTTTTGGGGTTTTTTTGGGTCTCGCTGCCCGGGCGGTGCCGAGGGGGCTCTGGGCCGTTTTTGGGGTGGATTTTGGGGGTTTTGGGGCTGACCTGTGAGGCGGGGGGTGCTCCCTGAGCAGGCAGTGCAGCAGGAAGGCGGCGCGGGCCCGCAGGGGGGGGTGGGGGCTCTGCAGGGCCCCCCCCGAGCACCTCGAGACCCCCCAGGGCCTCGAGCTGCTCCAGGCCCTGCGGCTGGGCCCGCACCAGGCCTGGGGGGCGAGGAAAACGGGGTTTAAAACGGCCAGAAACGGGAAAAAGAACCAAAAAACAGCAAAAAACCGCCCAAAAAACATCAAAATCCACCCCAAAAACCCCAAATCTGCCCCAAATCCATCCCAGGGCCTCGAGCTGCTCCAGGCCCTGGGGCTGGGCCCGCACCAGGCCTGGGGGGCGAGAAAACTGGGTTTAAAACGGCCAGAAACGGGAAAAATAACCAAAAAACAGCAAAAAACCGCCCAAAAAACATCAAAATCCACCCCAAAAAAACCCAAATCTGCCCCAAAATCTGCCCCAATTCCACCCCAGGGCCTCGAGCTGCTCCAGGCCCTGCGGCTGGGCCCGCACCAGGCCTGGGGGGCGAGAAAACGGGGTTTAAAACGGCCAGAAACGGGAAAAATAACAAAAAACAGCAAAAAACCTCCCAAAACCACCCAAAACAGCCCCAAAATCCACCCAAAAACCCCAAATCTGCCCCAATTCCACCCCAGGGCCTCGAGCTGCTCCAGGCCCTGGGGCTGGGCCCGCACCAGGCCTGGGGGAGAGAGAAAATGGGGTTAAAACGGCCAGAAACGGGAAAAAGAACCAAAAAATCGGCAAAAAAACGGCCCTAAAAACATCCAAAACAGCCCCAAAATCCACCCAAAAATTCCCAAAATTCCCCAAAAATCCCAATACCCCCCCAAAACTCACAGGAGATGGTGAAGAGCGCGGCGGGGGCACGCAGGGGTCGGGGTCCCCCCCGCAGCCCCCCTGAAATCCTTTAAAAACCCAAAAAAATCCCCAAAAAATTCTGAAAAAATCCTCCAAAAAACCACCCAAAAATTCCCTAAAACTCCTAAAAAAATTCCAAAAAAATCTCCAAAAATCACCCAAAAAAAACCGCAAAAAAATCCCAAAAAATCTCAAAAAAACCCCCAAAAATCACCAAAAAACCTTGAAAAAATCCTAAAATCATTCCCCCCAAAAATACCTCGAAAAAATCTCAAAAAGATCCCAAAAAAATCAGCAAAAAATCCCTCAAAAATCTCAAAAAAATCCCATAAAAATCCCAAAAACCGCCAAAAAAGCCCCCCAAAAATACCAAAAAAAATCCCAAAAAATCCCAAAAATCCCCAAAACCCCCCAAAACTCACAGGAGACGGCGAAGAGCGCGGCGGGGGCACGCGGGGGTCGGGGTCCCCTCGCAGCCCCCCCTAAAAACCTCAAAAAACCCAAAAAATCCCAGGAAAAAATCCCCAAAAAATCCCCAAAAAACCTCAAAAAAATCCCAAAAAATCCCCAAAATTCCCCAAAAATCCCCAAAACCCCCCAATCCCCCCCGGACTCACAGGAGACGGCGAAGAGCGCGGCGGGGGGCACGCGGGGGTCGGGGTCCCCCCGCAGCCCCCCCAGCAGCGCGGGCAGCGCCCCCAGCGCCAGCGCCCGGCCCTGCGCTTCCGGAAGGTTCTGGGCGCAGACCCCCAGCAGCCGCGCCGCCCCCGCCCGCAGCGGCGGCCAGCGGTGCCCCAGCAGCTCCAGGAGAACCTCCAGGCCCCCCAGGGAGCAGAAATCTGGGGAGAAAACAGGGAAATTTGGGTTAAATTGGGAAAAATCGGGAAAAAATGGGGGAAAATGGGGAAAGAATGGGGTTAAATGGGGTGAAAATGGCACAAATCACCCCAAAATCCACCCCTAAATCACCCCTGGAGGTCCAGGAGAACCTCCAGGCCGCCCAGGGAGCAGAAATCTGGGGAGAAAACGGGAAATTTGGGTTAAAATAGGGAAAAAGTGGAAAAAAATGGGGAAAAATGGGGTTAAATGGGGTGAAAATGGCAGAAATCACCCCAAAATCCACCCCTAAATCACCCCAGCAGCTCCAGCAGCACCTCCAGGCTGCCTAAAGAGCAGAAATCTGGGGAGAAAAGGGGAAATTTGGGTCAAAATTGGGAAAAAATGGGAAAAAATGGGGGAAAATGGGTGAAAATGGCACAAATCACCCCAAAATCCACCCCTAAATCACCCCAGGAGCTCCAGCAGCACCTCCAGGCCCCCCAGGGAGCAGAAATCTGGGGAGAAAAGGGGAAAATTTGGGTTAAATTGGGAAAAATCGGGAAAAAATGGGAAAAAACGGGGTTAAATGGGGTTAAATGGGGTGAAAATGGCACAAATCACCCCAAAATCCACCCCTAAATCACCCCTGGAGGTCCAGGAGCACCTGCAGGCCGCCTAAAGAGCAGAAATCTGGGGAGAAAACGGGAAATTTGGGTGAAAATAGGGAAAAAATGGGAAAAAATGGGAAAAAAATGGGAAAAATGGAGTTAAATGGGGAAAGAATGGGGGAAAATGAGTGAAAATGGCACAAATCACCCCAAAATCCACCCCCAAAGCACCCCAGGAGATCCAGGAGCACCTCCAGGCCCCCCAGCGAGCAGAAATCTGGGGAGAAAAAGGGGAAATTTGGGTCAAAATTGGGAAAAATCGGGAAAAAATGGGAAAAAATAGGGTTAAATGGGGAAAGAATGGGGGAAAATGAGTGAAAATGGCACAAATCACCCCAAAATCCACCCCTAAATCACCCCAGCAGCTCCAGCAGCACCTCCAGGCCGCCTAGAGAGCAGAAATCTGGGGAGAAAAGGGGGAAATTTGGGTTAAAATAGGGAAAAAATGGGAAAAAAATGGGAAAAAATGGGAAAAATGGGGTTAAATGGAGTGAAAATGGCACAAATCACCCCAAAATCCACCCCTAAATCACCCCAGGAGCTCCAGCAGCACCTCCAGGCTGCCTAGAGAGCAGAAATCTGGGGAGAAAACGGGAAATTTGGGTTAAAATGGGGTTAAAATGGGAAAAAATGGGGTTAAATAGGGAATGAATGGGGAAAGAATGGGGGAAAATGAGTGAAAATGGCACAAATCACCCCAAAATCCACCCCTAAATCACCCCAGCAGCTCCAGCAGCACCTCCAGGCCGCCTAAAGAGCAGAAATCTGGGGAGAAAAAGGGGAAATTTGGGTTAAAATGGGAAAAAAATGGGAAAAAATGGGAAAAATGGGAAAAATTGGGTTAAATGGGGTGAAAATGGCACAAATCACCCCAAAATCCACCCCCAAATCACCCCAGCAGCTCCAGCAGCACCTCCAGGCTGCCTAGAGAGCAGAAATCTGGGGAGAAAAGGGGGAATTTGGGTCAAAATTGGGAAAACATGGGAAAAAATGGGAAAAAATGGGAAAAAAGGGAAAGAATGGGGGAAAATGAGTGAAAATGGCACAAATCACCCCAAAATCCACCCCTAAATCACCCCAGGAGCTCCAGGAGCACCTCCAGGCCGCCTAGAGAGCAGAAATCTGGGGAGAAAAGGGGGAAATTTGGGTTAAAATGGGGAAAAAATGGGGTTAAAACACTAAAAAATGGGGGAAAATGGGGGGAAAATGGGGTTAAATGAGTGAAAGCTTTCTCCCACATTTCCCCCAAATTTCCCTGAATTTCTCCCAAATTCCCTCAACTTTTGGTGTTTTCTGACCCCGAATCACCTCTCAACGACCTCAAATGACCTCTCAATGACCTGTCAATGACCCTGAGTGACCCCTGACCTCTACTCCCCAAATTCCTCCCACATTTCCCTGAATTACTCCCAATTTTCCCCAATTTTGGGGGTTTTCTGATCCCAAACGACCTCTCAATGACCTCAAATGACCCTGAGTGACCCCTGAGTGACCCCAGATGACCCCTGACCGTTAATCCCCAAATTTCTCCCACATTTCCCTCAAATTTCCCTGAATTTCTCTCAAGTTTCCCCAATTTTTGGGGTTTTCTGACTCCGAATGACTCTGAATGACCTCTCACTGACCCCAATGACCCCTGAGTGACCCCCAATGACCCCAGAGTGACCCCTGACCTCTAATCCCCAAATTTCCCTCACATTTCCCCCGAGTTTCACTCAAATTTCTTCCAAATGTCTCCCGATTTTTGGGTTTTCTGACCCTGAATGACCCCGAATGACCTCTCAATGACCCTGAGTGACTCTCAGTGACCCCTGAGTGACCCCTGACCTCTAATCCCCCAAATTTCTGCCACATTTCCCTGAATTTCTCTCAAATTTCTTCCAATTTTTTGTGTTTTCTGACCCTGAATGACCTCTCATTGACCCCAAATGACCCCGAATGACCTCCCAGTGACCCCTGGGTGACCCCAATGACCCTGAGTGACCCCAATGACCCCCGGGTGACCCCAGTCTCACCATTGGCGACGTCGAGGCTCTCGCAGAGCTCCCCGAGCTGCGCCAGGGCCCCCTCGTGCCCCCCGCTGTCCCCCAGGCCCCGCTCGGGGGCGGCTTCGGCGGGGCAGGGCCCGGCCAGGACCCCCAGGCAGCGCTGCAGCTCCGCCCTCACCGACCCAGGGGTGCCCAGAGCCTCAGAAACAGCCTCACTGAGCCACTGCTGCTCCTAAAGAGGGAAAAAACAGCGTGAAATTAGCATAAATTAGCATAAAGTTAGCATAAAGTGTGATAAAAGTTAACCCAAGTGGATCCAGGACCCCCAGGCAGCGCTGCAGCTCCGCCCTCACCGAGCCTGGGGTGCCCAGAGCCTGGGACACGGCCTCGCTGAGCCACTGCTGCTCCTAAAGAGGGGAAAAACAGCGTGAAATTAGCATAAATTAGCATAAAGTTAGCATAAAATATCCTAAAGTTATCCAAAACGATCCCAAAGTTGCACTGGAATGAGCCCAGGAGCACCCAGAGCCTGAGAGAAAACATCACGGAGCCACTGCTGCCTCTGGAGAGGGAAAAAACGGGGTGAAATTAGCATAAATTAGCATAAAGTTAGCATAAAGTGTGATAAAATATACTAAAGTTATCCAAAACGATCCCAAAGTTACACTGGAATGAGCCCAGGAGCGCCCAGAGCCTGAGAGAAAACATCATGGAGCTACTGCTGCCTCTGGAGAGGGAAAAAACGGGGAGAAATTAGCATAAATTAGCATAAAAGTATGCAAAATTATCAGGAAATATCCCAAAGTGATTCAAAAGTGTCCCAAAGTTGCACTGGAATGAGCCCAGGGGTGCCCAGAGCCTGGGACACGGCCTCATGGAGCCACTGCTGCCTCTGAACAGGGAAAAATGGGGTGAAATTAGCATAAATTAGCATAAAGTTAGCATAAAATATCAAAAATTGTTATTAAAATATCCAAAAGTGTCCCAAAATTTCACTGGAATGAGCCCAGGAGCACCCAGAGCCTGAGAGAAAACATCACTGAGCCACTGCTGCCTCTGGAGAGGGAAAAACGGGGAGAAATTAGCATAAATTAGCATAAAAGTATGCAAAATTATCAGGAAATATCCCAAAGTGATTCCAAAGTGTCCCAAAGTTGCACTGGAATGAGCCCAGGGGTGCCCAGAGCCTGGGACTCGGCTTCATGGAGCCACTGCTGCCTCTGGAGAGGGAAAAATCGGGTGAAATGAGCATAAATTAGCATAAAATTATCCAAAAGTATCACAAAAGTGGCCAAAAGTGTCCCAAAGTTGCACTGGAATGAGCCCAGGGGTGCCCAGAGCCTGAGAAAAAGCATCACGGAGCCATTGCTGTCTCTGGAGAGGGAAAAAATGGGGAGAAATTAGCATAAATTAGCATAAAGTTAGCATAAAATATCAAAAATTGTTATTAAAATATCCAAAAGTGTCCCAAAGTTGCACTGGAATGAGCCCAGAGGTGCCCAGAGCCTGAGAAAAAGCATCACGGAGCCACTGCTGCCTCTGGAGAGGGAAAAAACAGCATGAAATTAGCATAAATTAGCATAAAATTAACCCAGAATGAACCCAGGTCACAGCCTGCAGCCACCGCTGCCTCTGGAGGAGGAAAAATGGGTTAAATCACCCCAAAATTACCCCAAAATTGGGCAGAATTACCCCAAATTCGGCCCCTGGGACCCCAAATTGTCACAAAATTGGGCAGAATTGCCCCCAAATCAGCAAAAATTCCCTCAAAATCAGCAAAAATTACCCCAAATCAGCCCCTAAAGAGCCCAAAGAGACCCCAAAGAGCCCCCAAAATCCCCCAAAAAAGCCCAAAAAGAGCCCCAAAAAAGCCTCCAAAGTCCCTAAAGTGCCCCCCAAGAGCCCCTAAAACCCCAAAAATCCCCAAAATCCCCCAAAAAAGCCCAAAGAGAGCCCCCCAAAAAGCCTCAAAAGTCCCTAAAGAGCCCCCCAGGAGCCCCTAAAACGCCCAAAATCCCCGAATTCCCCCGAAAATCCCCAAAAACCCCCCAAATTCCTCACAAATTCCCCCGAAAATCCCCAAATTCCCCCAAATCCCCCCAGAATCCCCCCAAGCCCTCAGAGCGGCCTCACCTCGCGGGCCATGGGCGGGCGCGGCTCGGCCTGCGCCGGCCCGGCCGCCACCGCCATCTCCAGCAGCCCCTGCAGCGAGCGCGGCGGCTCCCGCCGGCCGCCGCCCGCCCCCCGCCGCCGCCATGGCCGCTCCCGGAGCCGCGGGGCCGCTCCCGGAGCCGCGGGGCCGGTCCGGGCCCGCCCGGAGCGCTCCGGTGCCGCCGCGCTCCGCTACGGCCGCCAGCCGCGCCTGGCCGGCGCCATCTTGGGTCGGGCGGAAGAGGCGGGGCCTGCGGCGGAAAAGGGGCGGGGCATGGGGTGTATTGTTTAGGGCCGGCCACACGCTGGGCTCATTGTGAGCCGGAGGAAATGAGTGACGGCGCGTTGGGCCAATGGGAGGGGAGAGTGGGAGGGAGGATGGCCAATAGGAGGTGAGGGAGGAGGTTGGGTTTAGCCAATGGAAGGAAAGAGGAGGGACCCGCGCGGTTTTAACCAATGAAAAAACAGCGTGGAGTGACAGGCAGCTCTTCGAGCCAATAACAATTCACCAACTCCGCTGACCAATGCGGCGCCGCCTCCTCTTCCACCAATCACCTCGCGGAGCGCCTCACGGAGGGGGCGGGACTCCGCCGCGGGCAGCCAATGGGAGCGGCGGCGCGGGGGGCGGGCGGCCAATGGGGATGGCGGAGCGGGCGGCGGGAGCGGGCGGGCGGCGGCGCCGCGGCCGCGCCGGGCCCGGTACCGGCGGCGGTTCCGGCGGCGGCCCCGCCCGGGCCCGCGGCCGCGGCGCTGCGGTAACGGCCGGGACGGGGCTCCCGGGGCTCGCCCCGCGCCGGGGCCGGCGGTGACGCTCCCGGTGCTGCTCCCGGTGCTGCAGGCGCGGCGGCGGCGGCGGCGGCGGGCTCGGCCCATGCGGGCGGCGGGGACGGCGGTGACGGCGCGGGAGCTCTGCGAGAACGATGACCTGGCCACGAGCCTCGTGCTGGACTCGGTGCTCGGGTTCCGCACGCACAAAATGGGCGTCAGGTGAGACCGGGGCACCGGGAGGGGGCACCGGGACACCGGGAGGGAGAACCGCGCTCCTGAGGGAGCGGGCGGGGGATGTGGGGGGCACATCCCGGGGTGCCGAGGCTCCCGGTCCCGGTGTCCCCATCCCGGTGTGTGCTGTCCCTATCCCCGTCCCACTGTCCCGGTACCGAGTCCTCCTGTCCCCATCCCGCTCCCGGTGTCCCCATCCCAGTACCGAGGCTCTCTCGCTGTCCCAGTGTGCTCTGTCCCCATCCCCATCCCTGCCCCAGTCCCTGTCCCTGTGTCCCCATCCCAGTACCAATGTCCCTGTCCCTGACCCATCCCCATCCCTGTCCCTGTGTCCCTGTCCAAACGTCCCCAATGCTGTCCCCATTGTCCCCAGTCCCCTGCTGGCCCTGCGGCGTGTCCCTGTCCCTGTGTCCCTGTCCCTGTGTCCCTGTCCCTGTGTCCCTGTCCCATCCCTGTCCCTGTCCCAGTGTCCCCATCCCTGTCCCTGTGTCCCTGTGTCCCTGTCCCAATGTCCCCATTGTCCCCAGTCCCCTGCCGGCCCTGTGGCGTTCCCCTGTCCCTGTGTGCCCTGTCCCTGTGTCCCTGTCTCTGTGTCCCTGTCCCATCCCTGTCCCGTCGCTGTCCCTGTCCCATCCCTGTCTTTCTGTCCCTGTCCCATCCCTGTCCCCATCCCTGTCCCCATCCCTGTCCCTGTCCCAGTACCAATGTCCCGGTTCCGGTACTGATGCTCTCCCGTTCCTCCTGTCCCTGTCCCATCCCTGTCCCTGTGTCCCTGTCCCAATGTCCCACTGTCCCCGTTGTGTCCCCAGTCCCCTGCCAGCCCTGCGGCGCCGGGCGCAGCTGCGCGCGGCCATCGCGGCGTTCCCGTCCCTGTCCCTGTGTCCCTGTGTGCCCTGTCCCTGTGTCCCTGTGTCCCTGTCCCAATGCTGTCCCCATTCTTGTCCCCAGTCCCCTGCCAGCCCTGCGGCGTTCCCCTGTCCCCATCCCTGTGTCCCTGTCCCTGTACCAATGTTCTCTGGTTCCCCAGCCCCCTGCCAGCCCTGCGGCGCCGGGCGCAGCTGCGCGCGGCCATCGCGGCGTTCCGGCAGCGCCGGGACCTGGAGGCGGCCTGGCGCACGCTGAGCGCGGCCTGGGCCCCGCCTTCTTCCGCCAGCGCCGCCCCGCGCAGCGCGCCGCGCTCAAGAGCCACGTACGGGGTCCCTGGGGGGCTTGGGGGGGTCCTGGGGGGGTTTGGGGCCTCCCTGGGGGGGTTTGGGGGGTCCCTGGGGGGCTTGGGGGGGGTCCTGGGGGGGTTTGGGGATCCCTGGGGGGGTTTGGGGGGTCCCTGGGGGGCTTGGGGGGGGTCCTGGGGGGGTTTGGGGATCCCTGGGGGGGTTTGGGGGGTCCCTGAGAGGGTTTGGGGGATCCCTGGGGGGGTTTGGGGGGGTCCCTGAGAGGGTTTGGGGGTCCCTGGGGGGGTTTGGGGGGTCCCTGAGGGGGTTTGGGGGATCCCTGGGGGGGCTTGGGGATCCCTGAGGGGGTTTGGGGGGGGGCTTGAGGGGGTTTCGGGGGTCCCCAGGGGGGTTTGGGGATCCCTGGAGGGGGCTAAGGGGGGTTTTGGGGGTCCTGGGTAGTGTTAAATGGTGTTTTGGGGGTACCTGAGGGGGTTTGGGGGGGGGGCTTGAGGGGTTTCGGGGGTCCCCAGGGGGGGTTTGGGGATCCCTGGAGGGGTTTGGGGGCTCCCTGGGGTGGGGTTGAGGGCTCTCTGGGGGCTTTTAGGGGTCCCTGGGAGGGTTTGGTGGTCCCTGAGGGGGTCTGGGGGCTCCCTGGGAGGCTCCTGGGGGGGTTTGGGTGGTCCCTGGTGGGGCTGGGGGGGTGAGGGATGCACAGGGAGGGGTCTGGGGGTGTCTTTGGGGATCCCTGTGGGGGATATAGAGGGGTCTGTGGGGCACAGGGAGGGATTTTGGGGGTCTCTTTGGGTCTGTGGGGCACAGGGAAGGGTTCTGGGGGTCTCTGGGGGGTCGGGGAGGGCCTGTGGGGGTCCCGAGCCCCCCATGTGTCCCCCCCAGGTGTTCCGGTACCTGCGGACGCTGCTGCCCGAGAGCGGCTTCAGCATCCAGCGCTGCACGCGCTACAGCCGCGACACCAACGGCGCCAGGGTGGTGGCCACGCGCACCTGGTGAGCCTGGGCACCCCAAAAACCACCCCAAAAATAACCCTGGAATCCCTAAAAACCACCCTGAAACCCCCAAAAGTAACAAAACCCCCAAAACCAGCCCAAAGCCCTGCACGCGCTACAGCCGCGACACCAACGGCGCCAGGGTGGTGGCCACGCGCACCTGGTGAGCCTGGGCACCCCGAAATCCTGAAAAACCACCCCAAAAACCACCCTGAAACCCCCAAAAACACCAAAACCCCAAAAACCAGCCCAAAGCCCTGCACGCGCTACAGCCGCGACACCAACGGCGCCAGGGTGGTGGCCACCCGCACCTGGTGAGCCTGGGCACCCCAAAAACCACCCCAAAAAACAGCCTGGAATCCCTAAAAACCACCCTGAAACACCCAAAAGTAACAAAACCCCCAAAACCAGCCCAAAGCCCTGCACGCGCTACAGCTGCGACACCAACGGCGCCAGGGTGGTGGCCACGCGCACCTGGTGAGCCTGGGGGGACCAAAATCCTGAAAAACCACCCCAAAAATAGCGCTGGAATCCCTAAAAACACTAAACCCCCAAAAAACACTGCAAGAAACCACCCTGAAATCCCCAAAAACCAGCCCAAAGCGCTGCACGCGCTACAGCCGCGACGCCAACGGCGCCAGGGTGGTGGCCACGCGCACCTGGTGAGCCTGGGGGGACCAAAATCCTGGAAAGCCAACCCAAAAAACAGCCTGGAATCCATAAAAACCACCCTGAAACCCCCAAAAGTAACAAAATCCCCAAAACCAGCCCAAAGCCCTGCACGCGCTACAGCCGCGACACCAACGGCGCCAGGGTGGTGGCCACGCGCACCTGGTGAGCCTGGGGGGCCCAAAAACCCAAAAAAACATCCTAAAATCCCCAAAAACCATCCTAAAATCCCCAAAATCTGTGTTTTTTTGGCTGGGCAGGCACAAGCACGAGACGCTGGAGCTGCTGGGCGGCTGCGGCGTGGAGCTGCTGCTTAACTCTAATTCTATTACCTCTAAAATTTATCTTTTATGGCTTGCCCAAACACTCTAAACTTTAAGAATCCCCACAAAAATTGGTTTTTTTTCTTTTTCGGCTTTCCAGGCACAAGCACGAGCCGCTGGAGCTGCTGGGCGGCTGCGGCGTGGAGCTGCTGCTTAACTCTAACTATAGTTCCACCATCCCTAAAACCTACATTTACAACGTTCCCAAAACCCTCTAAATTTAAAAATTCACACAAAAATGTGGTGGTTTTACTGTTTTTTGGCTCTCCAGGCACAAGCACGAGACGCTGGAGCTGCTGGGCGGCTGCGGCGTGGAGCTGCGGGGCTCGGACCGGGCGCTGCTGCGGGCGGGCGACAACGACTTCAGCCTCATGTACTCCACCCGCCGCAGGAGAACCCAGCTCTGGCTGGGGCCCGCTGCCTTCATCAACCACGGTGGGACCCCAGAATTCGCCCAGAACCCAAAAGAACCTGTCCCGGGACCCCCCGCACCCCGGAGCGGCCCCGAGCGCCCTCAGGCCCCACCTGGGCCTGGAGCGGCGCTGATGGTGCTGTTGTCGTCCTCAGATTGTCGGCCAAACTGCAGGGTGAGCTTGCGCAGGGTTTTGGGGGGGTTTTGGTGGGTTTTGGGGTCGGAAAATTTGGGTTTGGGGTGGGGTTTGGGGTGGGGGGTGTGAGGGAAGGTGGTGGGGAATGTGAGGGGAAAATGGCGGGAGGTGTGAGGGGAGAAAAGGGCGGGAAACGTGAGGGGGAAATGGAGGGAAACATGAGGGGGAAATGTAAGGGGGAAAGCAGGGAAACGTGAGGGGAAAGTGGAGGGAAACGTGAGGGGAAATGGAGGGAAATGTGAGAGGGAAAGAGAAATGTGAGGGGGAAAGGGAGAGAAATGTGAGGGGAAAATGGCGGGAGGTGTGAGGGGAGAAAAGGGCGGGAGACGTGAGGGGAAAATGGAGGGAAATGTGAGGGGGAAATGGAGGGAAATGTGAGGGGAAAATGGGGAAATGTGAGGGGAGAAAAGAGTGGGAAATGTTGAGGGGAAAACGGAGAGAAATGTGAGGGGAAAATGGCGGAAGGTGTGAGGGGAGAAAAGGGCGGGAAATGCGAGGGGAAAATGTAAGGGGGAAAGCGGGGAAATGTGAGGGGAAAATGGGGGAAATGTGAGGAAGAAAGTGGGGAAACGTGAGGGGAAAACGGAGAGAAATGTGAGGGGAAAATGGTGGGAAATGTGGGGGGAAAATGGCGGGAGGTGTGAGAGGAGAAAAGGGCGGGAAACGTGAGGGGAAAATGGAGGGAAACGTGAGGGGGAAAGAGAGAAATGTGAGGAAAATGGTGGGAAACGTGAGAGGAGAAAAGGAGGGGAATGTGAGGGGAGAAAAGGGCAGAAATGTGAGGGGAAAAGAGTGGAAATGTGAGGAGGAAAAGGAGAGAAATGTGAGGGGAAAAGGGAAGGAAATGTGAGGGGAAAATGGAGGGAAACGTGAGGGGAAAAAGGGCGGGAAATGTGAGGGGAAAGTGGAGGAAATGTAAGAGAAAATAGGGGAAATTTTAAGGGGGAAGGGTCTTTCTTCTGTTTTTGGGTTGCCATTTTGGGGGTCTCACCATCTCTTTTGTTTTGGGGTTCCCATTTTGGGGTCTCACCGTGTCTCTCCCGTTTTTGGGGCTCACTGTCTCTCTCCCATTTTGGGTTCCTGTTTTTGGGTCTCACCGTGTCGCTCTCCTTTTTCTGGGTTCCCATTTTGGGGTCTCACCGTCCCGTTTTGGGTCCCATTTTGGGGTCTCACTGTGTCCCATTTTGGGTCCCATTTGGGGGTCTCACCGTCCCGTTTTGGGTTCCCATTTTGGGGGGTTTCATCGTCTCTCCCATTTTGGGGTCTCACCGTGTCTCTCCCATTTTGGGGTTTCACTGTCCCATTTTTGGGTCCCATTTTAGGGTCTCACTGTCCTGTTTTTGGGGCTCACCGTGTCTCTCCTATTCTGGGTTCCCATTTTGGGGTCTCACTGTCCCATTTTCGGTTCCCATTTTGAGGGGGGTCTCACTGTCCCGTTTTTGGGTTCCCATTTTGGGGGGCTCTCACCGTGTCTCTCCCATTTTTGGGGTCTCCCTGCCCGTTTTGGGGCGCAGTTCGTGTCGGCGCCGGGCGGGGCGCGGGTGCAGGCGCTGCGGGACATCCCCCCCCGGGCAGAAATCACCTGTTTCTATGGCGACGGCTTCTTCGGAGAGGGCAACCGCGGCTGCGAGTGCCGCACCTGCGAGAGGTACCCCGAAAACACACAGGGGCACCCCAAAAACACACAGGGACCCCGAAAAAAACTGACCCCAAAAACCACAGAAGGGACCCCCAATTCCTGAGAGGGACCCCCAAAACACAGAGGGACCCCGAAAAAACTGATCCCAAAAACACACAGGGACCCCGAAAAAACTGACCTGAAAAACACAGAGGGACCCTGAAACCTGAGAGGGACCCCGAAATCCTGAGAGGGACCCCCAGATCCTGACAAGGGACCCCAAAAAAACTGACCCCAAAAACCCTGAGGGGGACCCCAAAAACCCTGAGGGGGGACCCCAAAAACACACAGGGACCCCAAAAAAACTGACCCCAAAAACATAGAGGGACCCTGAAACCTGAGAGGGACCCCGAAATCCTGACGGGGACCCCCAGATCCTGACAGGGACCTTGAAAAAACTGACCCCAAAAACCCTGAGGGGGACCCCAAAAACCCTGAGGGGGACCCCAAAAACACACAGGGACCCCAAAAAAACTGACCCCAAAAACATAAAGGGACCCTGAAACCTGAGAGGGACCCCGAAATCCTGACGGGGACCCCCAATCCTGACAGGGGACCCTGAAAAAACTGACCCCAAAACCCCTGAGGGGGACCCCAAAAACACACAGGGACCCAAAAAAACTGACCCCAAAAACCCTGAGGGGGACCCCAAAAACCCTGAGGGGGACCCCAAAAACACACAGGGACCCCAAAAAAAACTGACCCCAAAAACACAGAGGGACCCTGAAACCTGAGAGGGACCCCGAAATCCTGAGAGGGACCCCCAGATCCTGACAAGGGACCCCGAAAAAACTGACCCCAAAAACCCTGAGGGGGACCCCAAAAACCCTGAGGGGGACCCCAAAAACACACAGGGACCCAAAAAAACTGACCCCAAAAACATAGAGGGACCCTGAAACCTGAGAGGGACCCCGAAATCCTGACGGGGACCCCCAATCCTGACAGGGGACCCCGAAAAAACTGACCCCAAAAACCACAGAGGGACCCCGAAATCCTGAGAGGGACCCCCAAAACACAGAGGGACCCCAAAAAAAACCCCAAAAACCACAGAGGGACCCCAAAATCCTGAGTGGGACCCCCAATCCTGACAGAGAACCCCAGATCCTGACAGGGACCCTGAAAAAACTGACCCCAAAAACCACAGAGGGACCCCAAAATCCTGACAGGGACCTTGAGATCCTGACAGGGACCCCAAAATCCTCAGAGAAGCACCCGAATTTCGGGTTGGGAGTCCCTAATTTGGGGGCGGGGATCCCTAATTCTGAGTGGGGGTCCCCAATTTGGGTGGGGGTTCCCCAATTTTGGGTGGGAATTTGGGGCTGGGGGTCCCCAGTTCCAGTCTGGGGGGTCCCCAATTTTGGGTCGGGGGTCCCCAATTTTGGGTGGGTGGTCCCGAATTT
>NW_026989930.1:0-42905 GCF_036417665.1 Passer domesticus | reverse complement strand
GGATTTTTTGGTGCTAACCCTTTCCTTTTCCCCAAATTTCCATTTTTTGGGTTTTTTTTGGAATATTTTGGGGATTTTTTGGGAGATTTTTGGGGGTTTTTTCGGATCTTTTGGGGGATTTTTTTGGGATCTTTTTGGGGATTTTTTTTTTATTTTTGGGGGATTTTTTTGGGGATTTTTGGATTTTTTTGAGGATTTTTTTTTTGCGGGGGGGATTTTTTGGGGTTTTTTTTTTGCTAACCCTTCCCTTTTCCCCCTCAGGCATTCTGGGCTTCCAGGGGGGTCTGCAGCCCCTCTTTGTGCGGGTCGGGGTCTCCTGCCCCGCCTGGTTCCCCCGCCCGGGCCGCCTCCTGGAGCGGGGGCTGCGCTGGGGGGGGGCTGGGGGTGCACCCCGCGCCCCCCTACGAGGCCAACATCGACTTCGAGATCAGGTAAAAAAAACCCCAAAATCCCCCAAATCATCCTCAAAAAAATCCCCCCGAAAATCCCCCCCAAAAATCCCCAAAAAAATCCCAAAAATTCCGCTTTAAAATGCAAAAAATCTGAATTTTTTAGGATTAAATTTCACCCCCAGAGCATCAAAATCTCAAATCTGGACCCAAAATCCCCAAATTTCAACCCAAAAAATCCCCCCAAAAATTTAGCTTCAAAATGCAAAAAATCTGAATTTTTAGCTTTAAATTTCACCCCCAAAGCATCAAAATCTCAAATCTGGACCCAAAATCCCCAAAATATCCCCCAAAATATCACCAAAAAAATCCCCCCAAAAATCCCCAAAAATTCTGCTTTAAAATGTCAAAAAATTGAATTTTTTTAGGATTAATTTTGAAGCAAAAAGAATCAAAATCTCAAACCTGGACCCAAAATCCCCAAATTTGAGGAGCTCACCCCAAAATATTTCACACCCAAATCCCCAAATTTCACTCCAAAATTCTTCTGAAACCCCAAATTTTTCCTCAAATCCCCCAAATTCCCCCCAATTTTTTTCCTCAAATCCCCCCCAGGCCCCCCAAAAACCCTCCTGAACCCCCAATTTCCCCCCAAATTCCTCCTCAAATCCCCCAAAATTTTCCCCAAATTGCCCCCCAAAGTCCCCCCCTGAACCCCCCAGACCCCAAATCCCCCCCAAATCCCCCAAACCCCCCAAATTCCTCCTCAAATCCCCCCCAAACCCCCAAATTTTTTCCCCAAACCCCCCCCAGGACCCCCAAAACCCCCAAATTTCCCCCAAATTCCACCTCAAATCCCCCCCAAACACCCCATTTTTTTCCTCAAACCCCCCCAAATTCCTCCTCAAATCCCCCCCAGACCCCCCAAAACCCCTCCTGAACCCCCAAATTCCCTCCAAACCCCCCAAAATCCTCCTCAAATCTCCCCCAGACCCCCAAATTCCTCCCCAAAACCCCCCCCTGAAACCCCCAAATCCCCCCAAACCCCCCAAATTCCACCTCAAATCCCCCCCAAACCCCCATTTTTTTTCCTCAAACCCCCCAAATTCCTCCTCAAACCCCCCCAGACCCCCCTGAACACCAAAGTTCCCTCCAAACCCCCCAAAATTCCCCCCCAAAGCCCCCAAATCTTCCTCAAATCCCCCCCAGGCCCCCAAAACCCCTCCTGTATCCCCAAATTTCCCCCCCAAATCTCCCCAGACCCCCCAAAATTCCACCTCAAAACCCCCCCAGACCCCCCAAATTCCTCCTCATATCGCCCCAGACCCCCAAATTCCTCCCCAATCCCCCCAAATTCCTCCTCAAAAACCCCCCTGAAACCCCAAATTCCCCCCAGACCCCCCAAATTCTTCCTGAAACCTCTCAAATTCCCCCTCTGAAGCCCCAAATTTCCCCCCAAAATCCCTCCTGAACACCCCAGTTCCCCCCAGACCCCCCAAATTCCTCCTCAAATCCCCCCCAGAACCCCCAAGTTCCCCCCAAACCCCCCTCAAATTCCACCATCAAAACCCCCCAGACCCCCAAATTTTTTTCCTCAAATCCCCCAAATTCCTCCTCAAATCCCCCCAGACCCCCCAAAATCCTCCTCAAATTTCCCCCAGACCCCCAAATTCCTCCCAAAACCCCTCCTAAACCCCCAAAATCCCCCCAAACCCCCGCAAATTCCTCCTCAAAACCCCCCAGGCCCCCAAATTTTTTCCTCAAATCCCTGCAGACCCCCTCAAATCCCCCCCAAACCCCCCAAATTCCTCCTCAAATCCCCCCCAGGCTCCCCAAAAAACCCCCCTGAACCCCCAAATTCTCCCCAAAACCCCTCCTATACCCCCAAATTCCCACCCAAATTCCCACCCAAACCCCCCAAATTCCACCTCAAAACCCCCCCAGACCCCCCAAAATCCTCCTCAAATCCCCCCCAGACCCCCCAAATTCCCCCCAAAATCCCCCCTGAACCCCTCAAATCCCCCCCAAAACCCCCCAAATTTCCTCCAAACCCCCCCAAAACCCCCCCTGACCCCCAAATTCCCCCCCCACAGGTTCATGGCCGACTCGGGCCCTGGTGGGCTTGCTGCTGGGTGGAGCTGCCCCCGGGGGGCTTCGCTGGAGGGGGGACCCCCAAAACCCCCCGGATTCGCCCCAAAAACGCCCCCGGGGACCCCCAAAAGCCTGCCTGAACCCCCAAATTCTCCCCCAAACTCCCCAAAATCCTCCTCAAATTCCCCCCAGACCCCCAAATTCCTCCCCAAACCCCCTCCTATACCCCCAACCCCCCCCCCAAATCCCCCAAATTCCTCCTCAAATCCTCCCAGACCCCCAAACATTTCCTCAAATCCCTCCCTACCCCCCAAATTCCCCCCCCAAAACCCTTCCTAAACCCCCAAATCCCCCCCAGACCCCCCAAGTTCCCCCCAAACCCCCCAAATGCCACCTCAAAACCCCCCCAAAGCCCCCAAATTCCTCCTCAAACCCTCCAAATTCCCCCCTAAACACTTCCTGTACCCCCAAAATCCCCCTAAAACTCCCCCAGACCCCCAAATTTTTTCCTCAAACCCCCCAAAACCCCCCCTGACCCCCAAATTCCCCCCCCAGGTTCATGGCCGACTCGGGCCTGGTGGGCTGCTGCTGGGTCGGAGCTGCCCCCGGGGGGCTTCCGCTGGAGGGGGGACCCCCCAAAACCCCCCGGATTCACCCCAAAACGCCCCCGGGGACCCCCAGAGCCCCCCCGGGGACCCCCCCCAAGGCCAGCCTGTGCCAGCTGGAGGCCGACGCCGCCTGGGGGGCCCTGCGGGGGCACCCCCCCGAGGGGCCCTGGCTGGGGCTGCCCCCCCTGCGGCTGCTGAGCCTGGACATCGAGTGCGCCGGCAGGAAGGGTACTGGGAGCACTGGGGACCGACTGGGAGGGGATTGGAGGGGGTTAAAGGGGCACTGGGAGGGACTGGGAGGGGATGGGGAGGGGATTGGAATAAACTGGGCGGGACTGGGAGGGGATTGGGGGGGGTTAAAGGGGCACTGGCAGGGACTGGGAGGGGGTTAAAGGGGGACTGGGAGGGGTTAAAGGGGCACTGGGAGGGACTGGGAGGGACTGGGAGGGGATTTGGGGGCACTGGCAGGGACTGGGAGGGGATTGGGAGGGGTTAAAGGGGCACTGGGAGGGACTGGGAGGGGGTTAAAGGGGGACTGGGAGGGGATTGGGAGGGATTAAAGAGGGACTGGGAGCACTGGAGAGGGATTTGGGGGGGACTGGGGGGGACTGGGAGGGATTAAAGGGGGACTGGGAGCACTGGAGCAACTGGGAGGGACTGGGAGAGGGTTAAAGGGGGACTGGGCGTAACTGGGAAGGGATTTGGGCCAGTTTTGGGTTTTTTGGGGTTTTTTTTTGGGGGTCCTGGGCTGGATTTTGGGCGGTTTTGGTTCAATTTTGGGTTGTGCCTTTTGAGCTGCAGTTGCACTGTTTGGCCACCAGGTGTCTCTGCAGTGAAGCGGTTTTGAACACATTTTAGGGCATTTTTGGGGATTTTTGGACTGGTTTTTTGGGTTTTTAGGGGTGCCGGAGCCGATTTTTGGGGTCTTGGATTCTGTTTTGGGGGGAT
The DNA here is from genome assembly GCF_036417665.1 of Passer domesticus. Taxonomy (NCBI): domain Eukaryota; kingdom Metazoa; phylum Chordata; class Aves; order Passeriformes; family Passeridae; genus Passer; species Passer domesticus. The sequence goes on along the minus strand of NW_026989930.1, from coordinate 38,869 downwards.
CTTTAGATCAAATTTTGGGTGAGTTCAGGTCAATTTTGGGCACTTTTGGTTCAATTTTTGGTTGTGTCTCTGAGCTGCAGTTGCACTTTTTGGCCACCTGGTGTCGCTGCAGAGAAGATTTTTCTTTGATTTTGGGGCATTTTTGGGGTTTCTGAGGCCGTTTTTGGGGTTTTTTGGGGGTGCCGGAGCCGATTTTTGGGGTGAATTTTGTGGTTTTTGGGGTTTCAGGGGTGTTCCCTGAGCCGCAGCAGGACCCGGTGGATCGCCATCGCGGCCGTGGCGCTGCGGCAGGGCGCGCGCGAGCCCTTCCTCAGGGTGGTGTTCACCCTGCTCAGCTGCGCCCCCGTGCGCGGGGGCCACCGTCAGGAGCTTCGACAGCGAGAAGGACCTGCTCCAGGTGGGGATTTTGGGGTGAAAAACCCCGATTTTGGGGCTTTTTGGGAATTTGGGATGTTCGTGAGGGGTTCCAGGGGGGTTTTGGGGGGATTTGGGATGATTTTGGTGAAGTTTTGGGGGTGGTTTTTGGGGAGGTTTTGGAGGCACGGTCAGGAGCTTCGACAGCGAGAAGGACCTGCTGCAGGTGGGGATTTGGGGTGAAAAATGGGAATTTTGGGGTGAAAAGTGGGGATTTTGGGGTTTTTTGGGAATTTGGGATGTTCGTGAGGGGTTCCAGGGGGGTTTTGGGGGGATTTAGGGGGGGTTTTGGGGAGGTTTTGGGGAGGTTTTGGAGGCACCGTCAGGAGCTTCGACTGCGAGAAGGACCTGCTGCAGGTGGGCTTTTGGGGTGAAAAACGGTGATTTTGGTGTTTTTTTGGAATTTGGGATGTTCAGGAGGGGTCCTAGGTGGGATATAGGGGCGTTTTGGGGTGATTTGGGTGGTTTTGGGGTGGTTTTGGGGAGGTGTTTCGAGTTTTTGGAGGCACCGTCAGGAGCTTCGACTGCGAGAAGGACCTGCTGCAGGTGGGGTTTTGGGGTGAAAAACGGGGATTTTGGGGCTTTTTGGTGTTAAAAAATGGGGATTTTGGGGTAAGATTGAGGCTTTTTTGTTCAAAAATGGAGATTTTGGGTAAAAACCGGAGATTTTAGGCTAAATCTGGGATTTTGGTGTAAAAAAATGGGGATTTTAGGGTAAAATTGAGGGATTTTAGGATAAAATCCAGGGATTTTGGTGCAAAAAATGGGGATTTGGGGGTAAAATCGAGGGATTTTAGGGTAAAAAATGGGGATTTTGGGGTAAAATCCAGGGATTTTGGTGTAAAAAATGGGGATTTTGGGTTTTTTTGGGATTTTGGGGGCTGTGGGGAGGGGTCCCAGGTGAGTGAGGCCCCCTCCCCCTCCCCAGTCGTGGGCGGAGTTCGTTCGGATCGTGACCCCGACGTGGTGACGGGCTACAACATCCACAACTTCGACCTGCCCTACCTGATCCAGAGGGCCCAGGTGCTGCAGGTGAGACACCTGGGACACACCTGAGACACCTGGGACTCACCTGGGAAACCCCAAAAAACCCCAGGGCCCAGGGACCCCCCAAACCCCCCCAACAGCCACAGCTCCCACCTGCCCTACCTGATCCAGAGGGCCCCAGGTGCTGCAGGTGAGACACCTGAGACACACCTGGGGTCACCTGAGACACACCTGGGGTCACCTGAGGGTCACCTGGGGAACCCCCAAAACCCAGGGACCCCCCAAACCCCCCAACATCCACAGCTCCCCACCTGCCCTACCTGATCCAGAGGGCCCAGGTGCTCCAGGTGAGACACCTGAGACACACCTGAGTCACCTGAGGGTCACCTGTGTCACCTGGGAGCCCCCCAAAATCCCCAAAGCCCAGGGACCCCCCAAACCCCCCCAACAGCCACAGCTCCCACCTGCCCTACCCTGATCCAGAGGGCCCGGGTGCTGCAGGTGAGACACCTGAGACACCTGGGACTCACCTGAGACACACCTGAGACACCTGGGAGCCCCCCAAAACCCAGGACCCCCCAACATCCACAGCTCCCACCTGCCCTACCTGATCCAGAGGCCCAGGTGCTCCAGGTGAGACACCTGAGACACACCTGAGTCACACCTGAGTCACCTGAGACACACCTGGGACTCACCTGGGGTCACCTGAGGGTAACCTGGGAACCCCCAGGTGTCCCCAGACCCCTCCCCAGGTGTATCCCTGACTTACCCTGTCCCTCACCTGTGCCCCCAGGTGTGTCCCAGGTGCCCCTCACCTGTCCCTCCTGTGTCTCACCTGTCCCCCCAGGTGTCCCCAGCCCGTCACCTGTGTCTCACGTGTCCCTCACCTGTCTCACCTGTCTCACCTGTCCCCAGGTGTCGTCGTTCCCGTACCTGGGCCAGTCTGGGGGGTTCCCCCAGCCCCTCACCTGTCCCTCACCTGTCCCCAGGTGTCGTCGTTCCCGTACCTGGGCCGCGTGCGGGGGGTCCCCGTCCCAGGTGAAGGACTCGGCGTTCCAGAGCCCGCCAGCTCGGCCGGCGCGAGGGCAAGGTGGTGAACACACCTGGGAGGGTGACCCTGGACATGCTGCAGGTGAGGGGACACACCTGGGCACACCTGAGTGAGGTTAAAACACACCTGGGACACACCTGGGCACACCCTGGGGGAGGGCAAGGTGGTGAGCACACCTGGGAGGGTGACCCTGGACATGCTGCAGGTGAGGGGACACACCTGGGCACACCTGGGGGAGGGCAAGGTGGTGAACACACCTGGGAGGGTGACCCTGGACATGCTGCAGGTGAGGGACACACCTGGGACACACCTGGGCACACCTGAGACACACCTGGGCACACCTGGGACACACCTGGGGGAGGGCAAGGTGGTGAGCACACCTGGGAGGGTGACCCTGGACATGCTGCAGGTGAGGGGACACACCTGGGCACACCTGAGTGAGGTTAAAACACACCTGGGACACACCTGGGACACACCTGGGGGGGGTTTAAAACACACCTGGGCACACCTGGGGGAGGGCAAGGTGGTGAACACACCTGGGAGGGTGACCCTGGACATGCTGCAGGTGAGGGACACACCTGGGCACACCTGGGACACACCTGGGGCACACCTGGGACACACCTGGGAAGGGTTTGGGCACACCTGGGAGGAGTTTGGGGTGATTTGGGGATGGTTTTGGGATTCCCTCAGGTAAATTTGGGGTTCCCCAGGTGAATTTCGGGGCTCCCCAGTGAAATTTGGGGTTCCCCAGGTGAATTTTGAGGTCCCCAGGTGAAATTTGGGATCCCCAGGTAAATTTGGAGTCCCCAGGTAAATTTTGGGTTTCCTCAGGTAAATTTTGGATCCTCCAGGTGAATTTTGGGATCCCCCAGCTAAATTTTGAGTCCCCAGGTGAATTTTGGGGTCCCCCAGGTAAATTTTGGGCTCCCCAGGTATTATTTGGGCTTCCCCAGGTGGATTTTGGGCTCCCCAGGTGAATTTTGGGGTTCCCCAGGTGAATTTCGGGGTCCCCCAGGTAATTTTGGGGTTCCCCAGGTAAATTTGGGTTCCCCAGGTGAATTTTGGGGTTCCCCAGGTAAATTTGGGGTTCCCCAGGTGAATTTTGGGCTCCCCAGGTGAATTTCGGGGCTCTCCAGGTGAGTTTTGGGGTGTTCTGGGCTCCCCAGGTGAGTTTGGACTCACCTTTGGGGGTGTCCCAGCACCATTTTTGCCCATTCCAGGTCAATTTTTGGGATTTTTTTGGGCAGACTATGGGGTTTTATCAGGAATTTGTGCTCCCCAGGTAAACTTGGGGTTCCCCAGGTGAATTTGGGGTTCCCCAGGTGAATTTTGGGGTTCCCCAGGTGAGTTTTTGGGGTGTTCTGGGCTCCCCAGGTGCTGCTGAGGGAGCACAAGCTGCGCTCGTACTCGCTGAACGCCGTCAGCGCGCACTTCTGCACGAGCAGAAGGAGGACGTGCCCCACGGCATCATCACCGAGCTGCAGGTGTGGCCCCAAAATGTCCCCAAAATGTCCCCAAGTGTCACCTGGCTCACCTGGGCCACCTGGAGTTACAGGGTGTGCCACAAAATGGCACAAAATGGCTCAAAATTGGCTTTAAATGGCCCAAAAATGGCGCCGGTGTCCCTCACGGCATCATCACCGAGCTGCAGGTGTGGCCCCAAAAGTGTCCCCAAAATGTCCCCAAGTGTCACCTGGGCCACCAGGAGTTACAGGTGTGCCACAAAATGGCACAAAATGGTCCCAAAATGGCCCAAAATTGGCTTTAAATGGCCCAAAATGGCGCCTGTGTCCCTCACGGCATCATCACCGAGCTGCAGGTGTGGCCCCAAAAGTGTCCCCAAATGTCCCCAAGTGTCACCTGGGCCACCAGGAGTTACAGGTGTGCCACAAAATGGCACAAAATGGTCCCAAAATGGCTCTAAATGGCCCAAAATGGCGCCTGTGTCCCTCATGACATCATCACTGAGCTGCAGGTGTGGCCCCAAAATGTCCCCAAGTGTCACCTGGGCCACCTGGAGTTACAGGTGTGCCACCAAACGGCCCCAAAATGGCTCGAAATTGGCTTTAAATGGCCCAAAATGGCCCCACGGCATCATCACCGAGCTGCACGTGTGTCCCCAAAAATGTCCCCAAAAGTGTCCCCAAATGTCACCTGGGCCACCTGGAGTTACAGGTATGCCACCAAATGGTCCCAAAATGGCACAAAATGAGCCCAAAATGGCTCAAAAATGGTCCCCAAAATGGCCACAAACAGCCTCAAAATGGCCCCTGACCCCCTGACCACTGTCCCCAATGTCCCCATTGTCCCTAAGGGTGTCCCAGCCCCACTCACCCCTGTCTCCAATGTCCCTAACATGTCCCTAAGGGTATCCCAGCCCCACTCATCTCTGTCCCCAATGTCCCTAACATGTCCCTAAGGGTGTCCCCATGTCCCTAAGGCTGTCCCAGCCCCACTCACCATTCTCCCCAATGTCCCTAAGGGTGTCCCACTGTCCCTAATGGTGTCCCTAATGTCCCCATGTCCCTAAGGGTGTCCCAGCCCCACTCACTGCTGTCCCCAGGTGTCCCTAATGGTGTCCCCAACGGCGTCCCAGGCCCACCTACCTCTGTCACTGCTGTCCCTAGTGTCCCTAATGGTGTCCCAGCCCCACTCACCTCTGTTCCCAATGTCCCTAACGCTGTCCCAAATGTCCCTAAGGCTGTCCCTGATGTCCCTAATGGTGTCCCCAGCGGTATCCCGGCCCCGCTGACCACTGTCCCCAATGTCCCCAATATCCCTAGGGGTGTCTCAGCCTGCCTCACCACTGTGCCCAATGTCCCCATGTCCCTAAGGTGTCCTCATCGGTGTCCCAGCCCTGCTCACCCCCTGTCCTCAGTGTCCCTAAGGCCATCCCCAATGTCCCCAGCGGTGTCCCAGCCCCACTCACCGCTGTCCCCAATGTCCCCAATGGTGTCCCAGCCCCACTGACCCCTGTCCCCAGTGTCCCTAAGGCTCTCCCCTATGTCCCCAGTGGTGTCCCAGCCCTGCTCACCCCTGTCCCCGCTGTCTCTAAGGCTGTCCCCATGTCCCTAAGGGCGTCCCACCCCTGATCACCCCTGTCCCCGCTGTCCCTAAGGCTGTCCCCAATGTCCCTAAGCGTGTCCCACCCCTGATCACCCCTGTCCCCGCTGTCCCTAAGGCTGTCCCCAATGTCCCTAAGGGTGTCCCACCCCTGATCACCCCTGTCCCCCAATGTCCCTAAGGCTGTCCCCAAATGTCCCTAAGGCTGTCCCCAATGTCCCCAGCCCCGCTCACCCCTGTCCCCGCCGTCCCCTCAGAACGGCGACGCGCAGACGCGGCGCCGCCTGGCGCTGTACTGCCTGAAGGACGCCGTGCTGCCGCTGCGGCTGCTCGAGCGCCTGATGACGCTGGTGACGCTGGTGGAGATGGCGCGGGTGACGGCCGTGCCCCTCAGCTACCTGCTCACTCCGCGGCCAGCAGGTCAAGGTGGTGGCGCAGCTCCTGCGGCAGGGTGACGGTGGGGACGTGGCGGGTTCGGGGGGTGAGGGGGATTGGGGACGTTGAGGGGGTGTTGGGGGTGGGAAGTGTGAGGGGAAATGGTGGTGAGTGTGAGGGGAAAATGGAGGGAAATGTGAGGGGGAAATGGTGGGAAATATGAGGAAAATGGTGGTGAGTGTGAGGGGAAAATGGTGGTGAATGTGAGGGGAAAATGGAGGGAAATGTGAGGGGGAAATGGAGGGAAACATGAGGGGAAAATGGTGGGAAATATGAAGCGAAAAATGGAGGGAAATATGGTGGGAAATGTGAGGGGGAAATGGCGGTGAACGTGAGGGGAAAATGGAGGGAAATGTGAGGGGAAAATGGTGGTGAATGTGAGGGGAAAATGGTGGGAAGTGTGAGGGGAAAATGGGGGGAAGTGTGAGGGGAAAATGGTGGGAAATGTGAGGGGAAAATGGCGGTGAGTGTGAGGGGAAAATGATGCCGAATGTGAGGGGAAAATGGTGGGAAAAGTGAGGTGAAAAGGCAGAGAAATGTGAGGGGAAAATGGAGGGAAATGTGAGGGGAAAATGGAGGGGAAATGTGAGGGGGGAAAAGGCGGGAAATGTGAGGGGAAAATGGTGGGAAAAGTGAGGGGAAAAGAGAAATGTGAGGGGAAAATGGCGGTGAGTGTGAGGGGAAGATGGAGGGAAATGTGAGGGGGGAAAGTGCGGGGAAAAGAGAGAAATGTGAGGGACAAAAGGGGTGAGAAATGTGAGGGGGAAATGGAGGGAAACGTGAGGGAAAAAGAGAGAAATGTGAGGCGAAAAAGGAGAGAAATGTGAGGCGAGAAAGGGAGGAAAAAGATAGGGGAAAAGGGAGAGAAATGTGAGGGGGAAATGGAGGGAACGTGAGGAAAAAGGGTGGGAAATGTAAGGGGAAAAGAGTGGAAATGTGAGGGGAAAATGAGGCGAAGGTGAGGGGAAAATGGTGGTGACCATGAGGGGAAAATGGAGGGAAATGTGAGAGGAAAAAGGAGAGAAATGTGAGGGAAAATGGAGGGAAATGTGAGGGGAAAATGGTGGGAAATGTGAAGCGAAAATGGTGGGAAATGTGAGGGGAAAAAGAGCAGAAATGTGAGGGGGAAATGGAGGGAAATCTGAGGGGAAAAAGGAGAAAATGTGAGGGGAGAAAGGGAGGAAATGTGAGGGGAAAAAGGCAGGAACCTGAGGGGAAAAGGGTGGAAAATGAGGGGAAAATGGTGGGAAACGTGAGGGGGGAAAGGGCGGGAAACGTGAGGGGAGAAAATGGCTGACAGCAACAGAGCTGCAGGTGAGGGGATTTGGGGACATTTGAGGACACTGAGGGGGATTTGGGAACCATTGGGGACACCTGGGGCTGTTTTGGGGTGGAATTTTGGGAAGGTATTTCAGGGATTTTTGGAGATTTGGGTGTTTTTAAAATAGGATTTTTGGGTATTTTGGAGGGGATTTTTTGGATTTTTGGGGGTTTTTTTTTGGAAGGTTTTTTAGGGATTTTTTAGGGGATTTTTTGGGGATTTTGAGGGATTTTTGAATAGGGATTTTTTTTGGGGGGTGGGGGGAAGGATTTTTAAGGGGATTTTTTGGGGATTTTTGGGGATTTGAATTTTCTTTTTTTAATGGGATTTTTGGGGTTTTGGGGGAAGGATTTTAGGGATTTTTAAAGGTATTTTTTGAGGATTTCGTTTTTTTTTTTAATGGAGATTTTTATGGGTTTTCAGGGGCATGCTTTCTGGGATTTTTTGGGGGGTGAATTTGGGACATTTTGGGGTGTTTTTTTGCCCTCCCAGGCCATGCAGGAGGATTTGCTGCTGCCGGTGGTGAAGTCGGAAGGGGGAGAGGATTTCGAGGGGGCCAACGGTGATCGAGCCCCTCAAGGGGTGAGTGGGGGTCACAAAAAACCCCAAAAATTCCCCAAATCCCCCTCTAAAACCCCTCCAAAAAAAACCACTGAAAAATTCCCTCATGCTCCCTGAAAAAAAAACTCTCAAAACCACCCAATAAACCCCCAAAAAAACCCTAAAAAACCCTTCAAAACCACCCAAAACAAACCTCCCAATGATTCTGAAGAAAACCCAAAAAACGCCCCAAAACTCTCAAGAAAACCCAAAAAAAACCCCCAAAAACTCAAGAAAATTTAAAAAAAAACCCAAAAACTCTGAATAAAACCCAAAAAAAAACCCCCAAAAACTCAGAATAAAACCCAAAAAACCCCCAAATCTTCTTCCTCAGGTACTATTATGTCCCCATGCCACTTGGGCTTCTCCTCTTTGTACTCGTGGGGGGCACAAAAAACCCCAAAAATTCCCCAAATCCTTCTCAAAAAAAAACCTGCAAAACCACTAAGCAAATGCTGAAAAAAACCACCCAAAAAACCCCTCAAAAATACAAAAAACCCACTCAAAAAATCCCCCAAAAACCCACTAAAAAAATTCAAAACCCCTAAAATTTTTTAATAAAAAATTTTAAAAATCCTGAAAAAAAACCCCAAAAATTCCCCCAAAACCTTCTCAAAAAAAAACCTTCAAACCACTGAGCTAACCCTAAAAAAAAAAAACCAAAGAACCCTCAAAAATATAAAAAAACCCTCTCAAAAAATCCCCAAAAAACCCCAAAAATCCCTCAAAAAATCCACTAAAAAAATTAAAACTTCTTAATTTTTTTTTTAATAAAAAAATATAAAAAATCCTGAAAAAAACCCCAAAAATTCGCAAAAAACCTGAAAAAATCCCCTAAAAATTCCTGGAAAAAACCCAAAAATTTCTGAAAAAATCCCAAAAAACCCCAAAATCCCCAAATTTTGTGCCAGGTACTACGACGTGCCCATCGCCACCCTGGAAAAAATTTCTGGAAAAAACCCCAAAAAAATCTGAAAAATTCCAAAAAACACCAAAACACCCAAAAAACCCCAAAATTTCCCAAATCCTTCTCAATCCTTTTTTTTGCTTCTCAAAAAAAAAACCTTCAAAACCACTAAGCAAATACTGAAAAAAACCACCCAAAAACCCCTCAAAAATATTAAATAAAACCTCAAAAAATCCCAAAAAACCCCTAAAAATCCCCCAAAAAATCCACTAAAAAAAAATTAAATCCCCTAAAAAATTTTTATAAAAAACTGTAAAAAAACTTAAAAAAAACCCAAAAAATTCTGAAAAAAACCCCAAAAAACCCTAAAAGTTTCTGGAAAAAACCCAAAAAAATCTGAAAAATCCCAAAAATCCCCAAAAAACCCCAAAATCCCCAAATTTTGTGCCCAGGTACTACGACGTGCCCATCGCCACGCTGGATTTCTCCTCTCTGTACCCGTCGATCATGATCGCCCACAACCTGTGCTACACCACCCTGCTGCCCCCGGGGGGCCCCCAGAAATTCGGGTTTGTACTGGTTTGGACTGGTTTATACTGGTCTGACTGGTTTTTACTGGTTTATACTGGTTTGGATTGGTTTGGGACTGGTTTGGGACTGGTTTGAGACTGGTTTGTACTGGGAGCTCTCCATTCTCTGTACCTGTGCTACACCACCCTGCTGCCCCCGGGGGGCCCCCAGAAATTCGGGTTTGTACTGGTTTGGACTGGTTTATACTGGTTTGGGACTGGTTTGGGACTGGTTTGGGACTGGTTTGAGACTGGTTTATACTGGGAGTTTTCCATTCTCTGTACCTGTGCTACACCACCCTGCTGCCCCCGGGGGGCCCCCAGAAATTCGGGTTTGTACTGGTTTGGACTGGTTTGTACTGGTTTGTACTGGTTTGGATTGGTTTGGTACTGGTTTGGTACTGGTTTATACTGGTTTGTACTGGGAGCTCTCCATTCTCTGTACCTGTGCTACACCACCCTGCTGCCCCCGGGGGGCCCCCAGAAATTCGGGTTTGTACTGGTTTGGACTGGTTTAAACTGGTTTTTACTGGTTTGTACTGGTTTGGATTGGTTTGGGACTGGTTTGGGACTGGTTTGAGACTGGTTTATACTGGGAGCTCTCCATTCTCTGTACCTGTGCTACACCACCCTGCTGCCCCCGGGGGGCCCCCAGAAATTCGGGTTTGTACTGGTTTGGACTGGTTTTTACTGGTTTATACTGGTTTATACTGGTTTGTACTGGTTTATACTGGTTTGTACTGGTCTCCCTGCAGGCTGGGCCCCGAGGATTTCATCCGCACCCCCACGGGGCAGCTGGGTCCATACTGGTCCATACTGGTTTCCATTAGTTTATATTGGTTTATACGGGTTTATACTGGTCCGTACTGGTTTGTACTGGTTTATACTGGTTTATACTGGTTTAAACTGGTTTGTACTGGTTTCTCTGCAGGCTGGGCCCCGAGGATTTCATCCGCACCCCCACGGGGCAGCTGTTTGTGACCCCCCGGGTGCGCAGGGGCGTCCTGCCCCGCGTCCTGGAGGGGCTGCTGGCCGCCAGGAGCAGGTGACTTTTGGGGAAAAATTGGGGGATTTTGGGGAATTTGGGGAGAATTTGGGGGATTTTGGGGAAGTTTGGGGGAGAATTCAAGGGGATTTGGGGAAATTTGGGGAATTCTGGGGGATTTTGGGGAGAATTTGGGGGATTTTGGGGAAGTTTGGGGGAGAATTCAAGGGGACTTGGGGAAATTTGGGGGAATTTGGGGGTTTTGGGGAGAATTTGGGGGATTTTGGGGAAGTTTGGGGAGAATTCAAGGGGATTTGGGGGGATTTAGGGGAATTTGGGAGAGAATTCAAGGGAATTTTGGGGAAATTTGGGAAATTTTGGGGAATTTGGGAGGAATTTGGGGGAATTTGGGGAGAATTCAAGGGGATTTGGGAACTTTTGGGGAATTTAGGGAGGATTTAGAGGAAATTTGGGGGATTTTGGGTGGAAAATTTGGGGGATCTTGGGGAAATTCGGGGGGATTTGGGGGAATTCAGGAGGATTTTAGGGAAATTTGGGGGGATTTGGAGAAATTTGGGGGGATTTTGGGTGGAAAATTTGGGGGATTTTGGGGAAGTTTGGGGAGATTTTTGTGGGGATTTCTGAGGCTCACCTGTGCCCAGGTGAGCTCACCTGCGGGTCCTGGCAGGGTAAAATGGAAATTTGGGTGAATTTTTGACCATTTCTGTGGAGATTTTTGTGATTTCTGTGGAGATTTCTGTGATTTCTGTGGGGATTCTTGCCCAGGTGTGCTCACCTGTGCCCAGGTGCGCTCACCTGCGGGTCCCGGCAGGGTAAAGTGGGAAATTTGAGTGAATTTTTGACCATTTCCATGGGAATTTTTGACCATTTCCATGGGAATTTTTGTGATTTTTGTGGAAATTTTGTGGATTCCTGTGGGGATTTCTGCCCAGGTGTGCTCACCTGCGCCCAGGTGCGCTCACCTGTGGGTCCTGGCAGGGTAAAGGCAGCACAGGACCCAAAATGGGAATTTGGGTGAATTTTTGACCATTTCTGTGGGGATTTTTGTGGAAATTTTGTGGATTCCTGTAGGGATTCTTGCCCAGGTGCACTCACCTGTGCCCAGGTGAGCTCACCTGCGGGTCCTGGCAGGGTAAAATGGGAAATTTGAGTGAATTTTTGACCACTTCCAGGGGAATTTTTGACCATTTCCATGGGAATTTTAGTGATTTGTGTGGAAATTTTGGGGATTCCTGTGGGGATTCTTGCCCAGGTGCGTTCACCTGTGCCCAGGTGCGCTCACCTGCAGGTCCTGGCAGGTAATGGCAGCACAGGACCCAAAATGGGAATTTTTGTGAAATTTTCACCATTTCTGTGGGGATTTCTGTGGAAATTTTTGTGATTTCTGTGGGAATTTTTGCCCAGGTGTGCTCACCTGTGCCCAGGTGTGCTCACCTGCAGGTCCTGGCAGGGTAACGGCAGCACAGGACCCAAAATGGGAATTTTTGTGAAATTTTCACCATTTCTGTGGGGATTTTTGTGGAAATTTTGGGGATTCCTGTGGGGATTCTTGCCCAGGTGTGCTCACCTGCGCCCAGGTGCGCTCACCTGCGGGTCCTGGCAGGGTAAAATGGGAAATTTGAGTGAATTTTTGACCATTTCCATGGGAATTTTTGACCATTTTTGTGGAGATTTTTGTGATTTCCATGGGGATTTCTGCCCAGGTGTGCTCACCTGTGCCCAGGTACGCTCACCTGCGGGTCCTGGCAGGTAACGGCAGCACAGGACCCAAAATGGGAATTTTTGTGACATTTTCACCATTTCTGTGGGGATTATTGTGGAAATTTTGGGGATTCCTGTGGGGATTCTTGCCCAGGTGCGCTCACCTGTGCCCAGGTGCGCTCACCTGCGGGTCCTGGCAGGTAACGGCAGCACAGGACCCAAAATGGGAATTTTTGTGAAATTTTCACCATTTCTGTGGGGATTTCTGTGGAAATTTTTGTGATTTCTGTGGGAATTTTTGCCCAGGTGTGCTCACCTGTGCCCAGGTGTGCTCACCTGCAGGTCCTGGCAGGGTAACAGCAGCACAGGACCCAAAATGGGAATTTTTTTGAAATTTTCACCATTTCTGTGGGGATTATTGTGGAAATTTTGGGGATTCCTGTGGGGATTCTTGCCCAGGTGTGCTCACCTGTGCCCAGGTGAGCTTACCTGCAGGTCCTGGCAGGGTAAAGTGGGAAATTTGAGTGAATTTTTGACCATTTCTGTGGAAATTTTAGTGATTTCTGTGGGAAATTTTGGGGATTCCTGTGGGGATTCTTTCCCAGGTGTGCTCACCTGTGCCCAGGTGCGCTCACCTGCGGGTCCTGGCAGGGTAACGGCAGCACAGGACCCAAAATGGGAAATTTGAGTGAATTTGGGTGAATTTTTGACCATTTCTGTGGAAATTTTAGTGATTTGTGTGGAAATTTTGGGGATTCCTGTGGAGATTCTTGCCCAGGTGTGCTCACCTGTGCCCAGGTGCGCTCACCTGCGGGTCCTGGCAGAGTAAAGGCAGCAGAGGACCCAAAAATGGGAATTTGGGTGAATTTTTGACCATTTTTGTGGAGATTTTTGTGATTTCCATGGGCATTTCTGCCCAGGTGTGCTCACCTGCGCCCAGGTGCGCTCACCTGCGGGTCCCGGCAGGGTGAAGGCAGCACAGGACCCAAAATGGGAATTTTTGTGAAATTTTCACCATTTCTGTGGGGATTTGTGTGGAAATTTTGGGGATTTCTGTGGGGATTCTTGCCCAGGTGTGCTCACCTGCGCCCAGGTGAGCTCACCTGCGGGTCCCGGCAGGGTGAAGGCGGCGCTGGCCGAGGAGCAGGACCCCGAGCGGCGCCAGGTGCTGGACGGGCGGCAGCTGGCGCTCAAGGTCAGCGCCAACTCCGTCTACGGCTTCACCGGGGCGCAGGCCGGGCGCCTGCCCTGCCTCGAGATATCCCAGGTAACGCACCTGGGCACAGGTAACACACCTGGGCACACCTGGGAGGGGTCTGGGCACACCTGGGGCACAGCCCCAGCGCCGTCTACGGCCTCACTGGGGCGCAGGCCGGGCGCCTGCCCTGCCTCGAGATATCCCAGGTGAGCACAGGTAACACACCTGGGCACAGGTAAACACACCTGGGCACACCTGGGAGAGCCACAAACACACCTGGGCACACCTGGGAGGGGTCTGGGCACACCTGGGCACAGGTAACACACCTGGGCACACCTGGGAGGGGTCTGGGCACACCTGGGCACAGGTAACACACCTGGGCACGCCTGGGAGAGCCACAAACACACCTGGGCACAGGTAACACACCTGGGCACACCTGGGCACAGGTAAACACACCTGGGACAGCCACAAACACACCTGGGACAGCCACAAACACACCTGGGCACACCTGGGCACAGGTAACACACCTGGGAGGGGTCTGGGCACACCTGGGGCACAGGTAACACACCTGGGAGGGGTCTGGGCACACCTGGGCACAGGTAACACACCTGGGCACACCTGGGAGGGGTCTGGGCACACCTGGGCACAGGTAACACACCTGGGCACACCTGGGAGAGCCACAAACACACCTGGGCACACCTGGGAGGGGTCTGGGCACACCTGGGCACAGGTAAACACACCTGGGGACAGCCACAAACACACCTGGGATAGCCACAAACACATCTGGGCACACCTGGACACAGGTAACACACCTGGGAGGGGTTTGGGCACACCTGGGATAGCCCCAAACACACCTGGGCACACCTGGGCACAGGTAACACACCTGGGAGGGGTTTGGGCACACCTGGGACAGCCATAAACACACCTGGGCACAGGGAACACACCTGGGCACCCCCAAACCACACCTGAGGAGCCCAAATCACACCTGGGCACACCTGAGAACACCTGAGGGACACCTGGGCACACCTGGACACCCCCAAACCATACCTGTGTACACCTGGGCACACCTGAGGGACACCTGAGGGACACCTGGGGCACACCTGAGAACACCTGGGCACAGCTGAGGAACCCAAATCACACCTGGGCACACCTGAGGGACACCTGGGCACACCTGAGGGACACCTGGGGCACACCTGAGGGACACCTGGGCACACCTGAGAACACCTGGGCACACCTGAGAACACCTGGGCACAGCTGAGGAACCCAAATCACACCTGGGCACACCTGAGGGACACCTGAGCCTCACCTGGGCACACCTGAGGGACACCTGGGGCACACCTGGGCCTCACCTGAGCCCCACCTGTGCCTCACCTGCAGAGCGTCACCGGCTTCGGGCGCCAGATGATCGAGAAAACCAAACAGCTGGTGGAGAGCAAGTACCCGGACGTGCAGGTAACACACCTGGCACAGGTAACACACCTGGGCACACCTGGCACAGGTAACACACACCTGGGGACAGGTAACACAGCTGGTGGAGAGCAAGTACCCGGACGTGCAGGTAACGCACCTGGGCACACCTGGGGACAGGTAACACACCTGGGCACACCTGGGGACAGGTAACACAGCTGGTGGAGAGCAAGTACCCGGACGTGCAGGTAACGCACCTGGGCACACCTGGGGACACCTGGGGACAGGTAACACACATCTGGGGACAGGTAACACACACCTGGGGACAGGTAACACAGCTGGTGGAGAGCAAGTACCCGGACGTGCAGGTAACACACCTGGCACAGGTAACACACCTGGGCACACCTGGCACAGGTAACACCTGGCACAGGTAACACAGCTGGGCACAGCTGGGGACAGGTAACACACACCTGGGGGCAGGTGACACACACCTGGGCACACCTGGCACCTATTTTTGGGGTTTTTCGGGTGGATTTTGGGGTTTTTTGGGGTGCTGATGCCGAATTTCCCCCCCAGGTGGTGTACGGGGACACGGACTGGGTGATGTCACATTTTGTGACACTTTAATGCGATTTTGGGGCATTTTAACGCAATTTTCTTGTATTTTAATGGAATTTTTGTCTATTTCACTGGGGTTTTTGGGGTTTTTTGAGTGGATTTTGGGGTTTTTTGGGGTGCTGATCCCGATTTTGGGGTCCCCAACCCCGATTTTCCCCCCCAGGTGGTGTACGGGGACACGGACTGGGTGATGTCACCTGAGCGTGCCCGCCGTGCCATTTTGGGACATTTTAACGTGATTTTTGATGTTTCTGTGCAGGTTTTTGGGGTTTTTTTTGGGGTGAATTTGGGGTTTTTTAGGGTGCTGATCCCAATTTTGGGTCCCCAACCCCGAATTTCCCCCCCCAGGTGGTGTACGGGGACACAGACTCGGTGATGTCACCTGGGGCGTGCCCTCGGTGCCATTTTGGGCCATTTTAACGCGATTTTTGATGTTTCTGTGCAGGTTTTTGGTTTTTTTTTGGGGTGAATTTGGGGTTTTTTGGGGAGCTGATCCTGAATTTCGCCCCCAGGTGGTGTACGGGGACACGGACTCGGTGATGTGCTACCTGAGTATGCCCACTGTGCCATTTTGGGCCATTTTAACGCGATTTTGGTGCATTTTAATGCGATTTTTGTGTATTTTAGTGGGTTTTTGGGTTTTTTTTTGGGGTGAATTTGGGGTTTTTTGGGGTGCTGATCCCGAATTTCCCCCCCAGGTGGTGTACGGGGACACGGACTCGGTGATGTCACCTGAGGGGGACATTTTGGGCCATTTTAACGCAATTTCAGCGCATTTCAATGGAATTTTCACCTATTTCAATGGGGTTTTTGGGGTTTTTTGGGGTGAATTTGGGGTTTTTTGGGGTGCTGATCCCGAATTTCGCCCCCCAGGTGGTGTACGGGGACACGGACTGGGTGATGTCACCTGAGCGTGCCCTCGGTGCCATTTTGGGCCATTTTAACGCAATTTCAGTGCATTTCAATGGAATTTTCACCTATTTCAATGGGGTTTTTGGGGTTTTTTTGGTGGATTTTGGGGTTTTTTGAGTGGATTTTGGGGTTTTTTGGGGTGCTGATCCCGAATTTCGCCCCCCAGGTGGTGTACGGGGACACGGACTGGGTGATGTCACCTGAGCGTGCCCTCGGTGCCATTTTGGGCCATTTTAACGCAATTTCAGTGCATTTCAATGGAATTTTCACCTATTTCTATGGGGTTTTTGGGGTTTTTTGGGGTGTTTTTGGGGTTTTTTGGGGTGCTGATCCCGAATTTTGCCCCCCAGGTGGTGTACGGGGACACGGACTGGGTGATGTCACCTGGGGGGGACATTTTGGTGCATTTCAATGCGATTTTGGGCCATTTTAACGCGATTTTGGTGCATTTTAATGCAATTTTTGTGTATTTTAGTGGGTTTTGGGGTTTTTTTTTGGGGTGAATTTGGGGTTTTTTGGGGTGCTGATCCCGAATTTCCTGCCCCAGGTGGTGTACGGGGACACGGACTTGGTGATGTCACCTGGGGGGGACATTTTGGTGCATTTCAATGCGATTTTGGGCCATTTTAACACAATTTTGGTCCATTTTAATGCAATTTTTGATGTTTCTGTGCAGGTTTTTGGGGTTTTTTGGGGTGAATTTGGGGTTTTTTGGGGTGCTGATCCCGAATTTCCCTCCCCAGGTGGTGTATGGGGACACGGACTCGGTGATGTCACCTGGGCGGGACATTTTGGTGCATTTCAATGCAATTTTGGGCCATTTTAACGCAATTTTTGATGTTTCTGTGCAGGTTTTTGGGGTTTTTTGGGGTGATTTTGAGGTTTTTTGGGGTGCTGATCCCGAATTTCCCCCCCAGGTGGTGTACGGGGACACGGACTCGGTGATGTGCCGCCTGAGCGTGCCCTCGGTGCCCGAGGCGGCCGCCCTGGGCCGCGAGGTGGCCACCTGGGTGTCCGGCCACTTCCCCTCCCCCATCCGCCTGGAGTTCGAGAAGGTTCGGCCCCAAAAATCCGGGCAGGGGGCCCCAAAAATCCGGGGAGGGGTCCCCCGAATTTGGGGAGGGGTCTTCGAAATTTTGGGGGTTTAAAAAGGACCAAGGGGGACCTTAAAAGTTAAAAGAAAACTCCTGGAGGGGCTTTAAAGGGGGGATTTGGGGGGTTTTAGGGGAAATTTTGGGGGATTTTGGGTTTTTTAGGAAAGATTTTTGGGAAATTCTGGGGGTTTTTGAGTGGTTTTGGGGGGGATTCTGCGGGGGGCTAGGTTTTTGAGGGAGGATTTTGAGGTTTTGGGGGGGATATTGGGTTTTTTTGGGGAATTCTGGGGGTTTTTGAGAGGTTTTGGGGGATTTGGGATTTTTTTCAGGGGATTTGGGGGTTTTAGGGAAAATTTTGGGGTTTTGGGGAATTTTGGGGTTTGTAAGGAAAGATTTGGCATTTTTGGGGGGATTCTGGGTGATTTTGAGAGGTTTTGGGGGGAATTTGGGGGTTTTGGGAGGGGATTTTGGGGTTTTAGGGAATTTTGGGTTTTTTAGGAAAGATTTTGGGGGGATTCTGGGGTTTTTTGAGAGGTTTTGGGGGGATTTTGGGGGGATTTTCGGGTTTTAGGGAATTTTGGGGGCACTTTGTGTTTCTTAAAAGGGGATTTTGGGATGTTTGGGGGGGAATTTTGGGGTTTTGGGGGGAATTTTGGGGAGATTTTGGGTTTCTAAGGGGGAACTTTGGGGGTTTGGGGGGAATTTTGGGGTTTTTCCAGGGAGGAAAAAATCCCCATTAAAATTAAATAAAACCAGCTAAAAACTAGAAAAGAATGGAAGGGGGAAAATCTAAAAAATAGCTAAAAATTAGTAAAAAATAGCTCAAAATTAGTAAAAAATAGCTAAAAATTGGGAGGAAAAGCTAAAAAAATTGGAAAAAAGATAAAAAATGGGGGGAAACCTAAAAATGGGAAAAAACCTAAAAAAATTGGTAAAAATAGCTAAAAAATTGGAAAAAATCTTAAAAATAAGGGAAAAAAGCTAAAAATTGGTAAAAAGTAGCTAAGAAATTGGAGAAAAAAAAGCTAAAAATTGGGAAAAAAGCTGAAAAATTGGTAAAAAATAGTTAAAAATGTGAGAAAAAAGCTAAAAAAAAGCCAAAAAATGGGAGAAAAAAGCTGAAAATCTGGGGGGAATATTAGAAATTTGGGAAAAGAAAATTTTAGGGTTTTTTTTGTTTTTTTTCCAGGTGTACCTGCCCTATTTGCTGATCAGCAAGAAACGCTACGCCGGGCTCTGCTTCCCGGGGGGCTCCGGGGGGACCCCGAAATTGGACTGCAAGGGGCTGGAGGCCGTCAGGAGGGACAACTGTCCCCTGGCTGCCAACCTGGTGACGGCCTGCCTCCGGAGGATCCTGCTGCACAGGTGGGTTTGGGGCAAAAACGGCGAAAAACGGTGAAAAAACGGGGAAAAAATGGTGAAAAACGGTGAAAAAATGGGGAAAAATGGACAAAAAATGGGGAAATGTCCCAAAAATGGGCCAAGTGTCCCCTGGCTGCCAAGCTGGTGACAGCCTGCCTCAGGAGGATCCTGCTGCACAGGTGGGTTTGGGGCAAAAACGGCAAAAAACGGTGAAAAAACGGGGAAAAAATGGAGAAAAAACGGACAAAAATGAGGGAAAACAGAAAAAAATGGGATCATTTTAGTGTGAGTGGCAGCCTGCCTCCGGAGGATCCTGCTGCACAGGTGGGTTTGGGGCAAAAACGGCAAAAAACGGTGAAAAAATGGGGAAAAAATGGTGAAAAACGGTGAAAAAATGGGGAAAAATGGACAAAAAGTGGGGAAATGGCCCAAAAATGGGGCAAGTGTCCCCTGGCTGCCAAGCTGGTGACAGCCTGCCTCCGGAGGATCCTGCTGCACAGGTGGGTTTGGGGCAAAAACGGCAAAAAACGGTGAAAAACGGGGAAAAACGGTGAAAAAATGGAGAAAAATGGACAAAAAATGGTGAAAAACGGTGAAAAAATGGGGAAAAACGGACAAAAATGAGGGAAAACAGAAAAAAATGGGATCATTTTAGTGTGAGTGGCAGCCTGCCTCCGGAGGATCCTGCTGCACAGGTGGGTTTGGGGCAAAAACGGCAAAAAACGGTGAAAAAACGGTGAAAAACGGTGAAAAACGGTGAAAAAATGGGAGAAAAATGGACAAAAAATGGGGAAATGTCCCAAAAATGGGCCAAGTGTCCCCTGGCTGCCAAGCTGGTGACAGCCTGCCTGCGGAGGATCCTGCTGCACAGGTGGGTTTGGGGCAAAAACGGCAAAAAACGGTGAAAAAACGGTGAAAAAATGGAGAAAAACGGTGAAAAAATGGGAGAAAAATGGGAAAAAATGGGGAAATTGGGTGGGTTTGGGGTCAGTTTTGGGCTGGATTTGGGGCAGTTTTTGGGGTGAATTTGGGTCAGTTTTGGGTGGATTTGAAGTGGATTTGGGGTCAGTTTTGGGTCAGTTTTGAGGTCAGTTTGGAATGGATTTGGGGTCAGTTTTGGGGTGAATTTAGGATTGGTTTAGGGTCAGTTTTTGGGTCAGTTTTGTGTCAGTTTGGGCTGGATTTTGGGTCAGTTTTGGGTCAGTTTTGTGACAGTTTGGGCTGGATTTTGGGTCAGTTTGGGGTCAGTTTTTTGGTCTGTTTGGGATGGATTTGGGGTCAGTTTTGGGGTGGATTTGGGGTCAGTTTTGGGCTGGATTTGGGGTCACTTTTGGGTCAGATTTGAGATGGTTTCGGGTCAATTTTGGGGTCAGTTTTGACATGGATTTGGGATCAATTTTGGGTGGATTTGAGGTGAATTTGGGGCAGTTTTTGGGGTCAGTTTGGGCTGAATTACGGGTCAGTTTGGGGTCAGTTTTGGGCTGGATTCGGGGTCAGTTTAGGATCAGTTTTGTGTCAATTTTGGGGTCAGTTTGGGATGGATTTGGGGTCACGTTTGGGTCAGTTTGGGATCAGTTTTGTGTCAGTTTTGGGCTGGATTTGGTGTCAGTTTTGGGGTCAGTTTTGGGCTGGATTTGGGGTCTGTTTTGGGGTCGGTTTGGGGTCAGTTTTGGGCTGGATTTGGGGTCAGTTTTGGGTCAGTTTTGGGCTGGATTTGGGGTCTGTTTTGGGGTCGGTTTGGGGTCAGTTTTGGGCTGGATTTGGGGTCAGTTTTGGGTCAGTTTTGTGATGGTTTTGGGCTGGATTTGGGGTCAGTTTGGGATCAGTTTTGTGTCAGTTTTGGGCTGGATTTGGGGTCAGTTTTTGGGGTGGATTTGGGTCAGTTTTGGGTGGATTTGAGGTGGATTTTGGGATGAATTTGGGGCAGTTTTTGGGGTCAGTTTGGGTCAGTTTTGGGGTCTCTGATCCCCCCAATGCCCCAGGGACCCCCAGGGGGCCGTGGCCCACGCGCAGGAGGTGATCTCAGACCTGCTCTGGAACTGGGGTTTGGGGTCAGTTTGGGGTCAGTTTTGGGGTCAGTTTGGGTCAGTTTGGGTCAGTTTTGGGGTCTCTGATCCCCCAATCCCCCAGGGACCCCCAGGGGGCCGTGGCCCATGCGCAGGAGGTGATCTCAGACCTGCTCTGCAACCGCATCGACATCTCCCAGCTCGTTATCACCAAGGAGCTGACGAGGGCGGCCAACGCCTACAGCGCCCCCCAGGCCCACGTGGCCCTGGCTGAGAGGTGAGAAACCCAAAAAAAACTAAAAAACCCCAAAAAATCCAGCCCCAGAAACCCCAAAAACCCACCCAGGAACCCCAAAATCCCCTAAAAAACACCCAAAAAATCAGCCCAAATCCCAGCCAACGCCTGCAGCGCCCCCCAGGCCCACGTGGCCCTGGCTGAGAGGTGAGAAACCCCAAAAAACCCCCAAAATTACCCCAAAATCCAAAAAAAGCGGCCTTAAAAACCCCAAAAACTGATCCAGGAACCCCCAAAACCCCAAAATTACCCCAAAAGTCCAGCCCTAAAGACCCCAAAAACCCACCCAGGATCACCAAAATCCCCCAAAAACACACACAGAAACCCCAAAATTACCCCAAAATCCAAAAAATCCAGCCCCAGAAACCCCAAAAACCCTCCCAGGAACCCCAAAAACCCCAAAATTACCCCAAAAACCAAAAAAATCCAGCCCTAGAAACCCTAAAAACCCACCCAGGAACCCCAAAAACCCCAAAATTACCCCAAAAACACACCCAGGAACCCCAAAATTGCCCCAAAAACCCCAAAATCCAGCCCCAGAAACCCCAAAAACCCTCCCAGGAACCCCAAAAACCCCAAAATTATCCCAAAAACCCAGCCAGAAACCAAAAAACCACACTAAAATCCCACCCAGGAGCCCCAAAATCCCCTGAAAACCACCCAAAAAATTCCAAAAAAATTCTTCTTTCCCCTCCCAACAAATTTTGGAATTGTTAATCCCAAATTTGGTCATTTTTTCCCCAAATTTGGTCATTTTTTCCACAAACTTTGTCATTTCCCCCCAATTTTTGTCAATTTTTCCCCAAATTTTCTCATTTCCCCCCCAAATTTTCTCCTTTTCCCCCAAATTTTAATTTTTTTTCCCAAACTTTGTCTTTTTTTCCTCAAGTTTTCTTATTCCCCCCCAAATTTTCTCATTGTCCCCCCAAATTTTGAATTTTTTCCACTTAAATTTTCTCATTTCCCCCAAATTTTGTCTTTTTTCCCCAAAATTTTCTCATTTTCTCCCTGAATTTTCTCATTTCCCCCCAAATTTCCTCATTTTCCCCCAATTCTTCTCAATTTTCCCCCAATTTTTTTCATTTCCCCCCCAAATTTTTTCTTTCATTCCCCAAATTTTGTCAATTTTCCCCCTTAAATTTTCACATTTCCCCCCCAAATTTTGATTCTTTTTCCCAAATTTTCTCCTTTCCCCCCCCAAATTTTCTCCTTTTTTCCCTGAAATTTCCTCATTTCCCCCCAAATTTCCTCCTTTCCCCCCCAATTTTTCTCCTTTCCCCCCAGTTTTTCTCATTTTTCCCAATTTTTGTGTTTTTCGCCCCAGGCTGCGTCGCCGTGACCCCGGCAGCGCCCCCAGCCTGGGGGACCGGGTGCCCTACGTCATCGTCAGCGGCGCCCGCGGCCAGGCCGCCTACACCCGCTCCGAGGTCAGCCTCAAAACCCCAAATTTGGGGTAAAAAACCCCAAAATTGGGAAATTTGGGGTGAAAAAACCCAAATTGGGGTAAAAATCCCAAAAATTGGGGTAAAACCCAAACATTGGGGTCCCCTACGTCATCGTCAGCGGCGCCCGCGGCCAGGCCGCCTACACACGCTCAGAGGTCAGCCTCAAAGCCCCAAATTTGGGGTAAAAAACCCCAAAATTGGGAAATTTGGGGTGAAAAAACCCAAAATTGGGGAAAAAACCCCAAAATTGGGGTAACACCCAAACATTGGGGTCCCCTACGTCATCGTCAGCGGCGCCCGCGGCCAGGCCGCCTGCACACGGTCAGAGGTCAGCCTCAAAGCCCCAAATTTGGGGTAAAAAACCCCAAAATTGGGAAATTTGGGGTGAAAAAAACCAAAATTGGGGTAAAAACCCCCAAAATTGGGGTAAAACCCAAACATTGGGGTCCCCTACGTCATCGTCAGCGGCGCCCGCGGCCAGGCCGCCTACACACGGTCAGAGGTCAGCCTCGAAACCCCAAATTTGGGGTAAAAAACCCCAAAATTGGGAAATTTGGGGTGAAAAAACCCAAAATTGGGGAAAAAAAACCCCAAAATTGGGGTAACACCCAAACATTGGGGTCCCCTACGTCATCGTCAGCGGCGCCCGCGGCCAGGCCGCCTACACACGGTCAGAGGTCAGCCTCGAAACCCCAAATTTGGGGTAAAAAACCCCAAAATTGGGAAATTTGGGGTGAAAAAACCCAAAATTGGGGAAAAAAACCCCAAAATTGGGGTAACACCCAAACATTGGGGTCCCCTACGTCATCGTCAGCGGCGCCCGCGGCCAGGCCGCCTACACACGGTCAGAGGTCAGCCTCGAAACCCCAAATTTGGGGTAAAAAACCCCAAAATTGGGAAATTTGGGGTGAAAAAACCCAAAATTGGGGTAAAACCCCAAAAATTGGGGTAAAAACCAAAAATTGGGGTCCCCTACGTCATCGTCAGCGGCGCCCGCGGCCAGGCCGCCTACACCCGCTCCGAGGTCAGCCTCAAAACCCCAAATTTGGGAAAATTTGGGTCAAAAACCGCCAAAATTGGGAATTTTGGGACAAAACTCGCAAAAATTGGGGTAAAAACCCCAAAAATTGGAGTAAAACCCAAACATTGGGGTCCCCTACGTCATCGTCAGCGGCGCCCGCGGCCAGGCTGCCTACACACGGTCAGAGGTCAGCCTCAAAGCCCCAAATTTGGGGTAAAAAACCCCAAAATTGGGAAATTTGGGGTGAAAAAACCCAAAATTGGGGAAAAAACCCCAAAAATTGGGGTAAAACCCAAACATTGGGGTCCCCTACGTCATCGTCAGCGGCGCCCGCGGCCAGGCCGCCTACACACGGTCAGAGGTCAGCCTCAAAACCCCAAATTTGGGGTAAAAAACCCCAAAATTGGGAAATTTGGGGTGAAAAAAAACAAAATTGGGGTAAAAACCCCCAAAATTGGGGTAAAAACCCCCAAAATTGGGGTAAAACCCAAAAATTGGGGTCCCCTACGTCATCGTCAGCGGCGCCCGCAGCCAGGCCGCCTGCACATGCTCAGAGGTCAGCCTCAAAGCCCCAAATTTGGGTCAAAAAACCCCAAAATTGGGTCAAAAATCAAAAAAAATGGGAATTTTGGGACAAAACCCCCAAAAATTGGGGTAAAAACCCCAAAAATTGGGGAAAAACCCAATCATCATCATCGTCAGCGGCGCCCACGGCCAGGCCGCCTGCACACGCTCAGAGGTCAGCCTCAAAAACCCCAAATTTGGGAAAATTTGGGTCAAAAACCCCAAAAATTGGGAAATTTGGGAGAAAAATGGGGGAATTTGGGGGAAAAATAGGGGAATTTGGGGGAAATTTGGGGATGAGAGGTCAGTGGTCATTCAGAGGTCACCTGGCATCAAAAACCCCGAACTTTGGGGTAAAAAACCCAAAAAATGGGGAAATTTGGGAGAAAATTGGGGAAATTTGGGAGAAAATCGGGGAAATTTGGGGGAGTTTGGGGCGCTGAGGTCAGTGGTCACTCAGGGGTCAAAATCCCAAATATTTCCAATTTCTCCCAAAATTTCCCCAAATGTCCTAAATTTCTCCTTAAATTTTCCCAATTTCTCCCTGAATTTCCCCAATTTCCACCCCAAAAACCCCAAATTTCATGCAAAAAACCCCTGAATTTCCCCAATTTTCACCCCAAAAATCCCAAATTTCCCCAATTTCTCCCTGAATTTCCCCAATTTTCACCCCAAAATCCCCAGTTTCCTCCCAAAAACCCCAAATTCCCCCCAAAAAATCACAAATTTCCCCAATTTCTCTCTGAATTTCCCCAATTTCACCCCGAATTTCTCTGAATTTTCCCAATTTCACCAATTTCACTCCAAATTTTCCCAAATTTACCCCTAAAATCCCAAATATTTCCAATTTCTCCCAAAATTTCCCCAAATGTCCTAAATTTCTCCTTAAATTTCCCCAATTTCTCCCTGAATTTCCCCAGTTTTCATCCCAAAAACCCCAAATTTTCCACAAAAATCCCAAATTTTCCCAATTTCTCCCTGAATTTCCACCCCAAAAAATCCCAAATTTCCCCAATTTCTCCCTGAATTTCCCCAATTTCCACTCCAAAAATCCCCAATTTCTCCCCAAATTTCCCCAATTTCCACCCCAAAAAATCCCAAATTTCCCCAATTTCTCCCCGAATTTCCCCAATTTCCACTCCAAAAATCCCCAATTTCTCCCCAAATTTCCCCAATTTCCACCCCAAAAATCCCAAATTTTCCCAATTTTCTCCCTGAATTTCTCCATTTTCCACTCCAAAAATCCCAATTTCCACTCCAAAAATCCCAAATTTCCCCAATTTCTCCCTGAATTTCCCCAATTTCCACCCCAAAATTCCCAAATTTCCCCAAAAACCCCAATTCCCCCCAAAAAAATCCCAAAAATCCCCGATTTTCTCCCTGAATTTCACCAATTTCCACCCCAAAAATCCCAAATTTTCCCAATTTCTCCCCGAATTTCCCCAATTTCCACTCCAAAAATCCCAAATTTCCCCAATTTCTCCCTGAATTTCCCCAAATTTCCCCCCAAAAATCCCAAATTTCCCCAATTTCTCCCTGAATTTCCCCAATTTCCACCCCAAAAATCCCCAATTTCTCCCCGAATTTCCCCAAATTTCCCCCCAAAAATCCCAAATTTCCCCAATTTCTCCCTGAATTTCCCCAATTTCCACCCCAAAAATCCCAAATTTCCCCAATTTCTCCCTGAATTTCCCCAATTTCCACTCCAAAAATCCCAATTTCCACTCCAAAAATCCCAAATTTCCCCAATTTCTCCCTGAATTTCCCCAATTTCCACCCCAAAAATCCCAAATTTCCCCAATTTCTCCCTGAATTTCCCCAATTTCCACTCCAAAAATCCCCAATTTCTCCCCAAATTTCCCCAATTTCCACCCCAAAAATCCCAAATTTCCCCAATTTCTCCCTGAATTTCCCCAATTTCCACTCCAAAAATCCCAAATTTTCCCAATTTCTCCCCGAATTTCCCCAATTTCCACTCCAAAAATCCCAAATTTCCCCAATTTCTCCCTGAATTTCCCCAAATTTCCCCCCAAAAATCCCAAATTTCCCCAATTTCTCCCTGAATTTCCCCAATTTCCACCCCAAAAATCCCCAATTTCTCCCCGAATTTCCCCAAATTTCCCCCCAAAAATCCCTAATTTCCCCAATTTCTCCCTGAATTTCCCCAATTTCCACCCCAAAAATCCCAAATTTCCCCAATTTCTCCCTGAATTTCCCCAATTTCCACTCCAAAAATCCCAATTTCCACTCCAAAAATCCCAAATTTCCCCAATTTCTCCCTGAATTTCCCCAATTTCCACCCCAAAAATCCCAAATTTCCCCAATTTCTCCCTGAATTTCCCCAATTTCCACTCCAAAAATCCCAAATTTCCCCAATTTCTCCCTGAATTTCCCCAATTTCCACTCCAAAAATCCCCAATTTCTCCCCAAATTTCCCCAATTTCCACCCCAAAAATCCCAAATTTTCCCAATTTCTCCCTGAATTTCTCCAATTTCCACTCCAAAAATCCCAATTTCCACTCCAAAAATCCCAAATTTCCCCAATTTCTCCCTGAATTTCCACCCCAAAAATCCCAAATTTCCCCAATTTCTCCCTGAATTTCCCCAAATTTCCCCCCAAAAATCCCAAATTTTCCCAATTTCTCCCTGAATTTCCCCAATTTCCACCCCAAAATTCACAAATTTCCCCAAAAACTGCAATTCCCCCCAAAAAAATCCCAAAAATCCCCGATTTTCTCCCTGAATTTCCCCAATTTCCACTCCAAAAATCCCAATTTCCACTCCAAAAATCCCAAATTTCCCCAATTTCTCCCTGAATTTCCCCAATTTCCACTCCAAAAATCCCAAATTTCCCCAATTTCTCCCTGAATTTCCCCAAATTTCCCCCCAAAAATCCCAAATTTCCCCAATTTCTCCCTGAATTTCCCCAATTTCCACTCCAAAATTCCCAAATTTCCCCAATTTCTCCCTGAATTTCCCCAATTTCCACTCCAAAAATCCCAAATTTCCCCAATTTCTCCCTGAATTTCCCCAAATTTCCACCCCAAAAATCCCAAATTTTCCCAATTTCTCCCTGAATTTCCCCAAATTTCCCCCCAAAAATCCCAAATTTTCCCAATTTCTCCCTGAATTTCCCCAAGTTTCCCCCCAAAACCCCAATTTTCCCGAATTCCCGGGATTTCACCCCAAATTTCCCGTTCAGGACCCGGTGTTCGCGCTGGAGCAGAACCTGCCCATCGACACGCGCTACTACCTGGAGCAGCAGCTGAGCCGGCCCCTGCTGAGGATCTTCGAGCCCATCCTGGGCGAGGGCCGCGCCCAGGCCGTGCTGCTGCGTGAGTGCAGTCCCGAAATTCCCGAAATTTCCCAAAAATTCCCAAAAAACCGCGTCGAAATCGGAGAAAAAACGGCAAAAATGGAGCGAAAATTGCGCAAAATTCACTCAAATTGACCCAAAATCGACCCAAAATGAGCAGCTCTGAGTCCATCCTGGGTGATGGCAGGGCTGCTCCGTGAGTGAAATCCCAAAATTCCCAAAATTCCCCAAAAAACCGGGTCGAAATCGGAGCAAAAACGGCGAAAATGGAGCAAAAATCGAGCAAAATTCACCCAAAATTGACCCAAAATCGACCCAAAATGAGCAGCTCTGAGTCCGTCCTGGGCCCAGGGCATGCTGCTGCGTGAGTGGAATCCTAAAAATTCCAAAATTCCCAAAAATTCCCAAAATTCCCAAAAAACCGCGTCGAAATTGGAGCAAAAACAGCGAAAATGGCGCGAAAAATGAGCAAAATTCGTCAAAATTGACCCAAAATGAGCAACTCCAAACCCATCCTGGATCCAGCAGGTGCTGCCCCATGAATGAATTCCCAAAAATTCCAAAATTCCCAAAAGATCCCCCAAAAATTCCCAAAATTCTCCAAAATTCCCCAAAAAACCCACGTTGAAATCGGAGCAAAAACGGCGAAAATGGAGCGAAAATGGAACAAAATTTGCCCAAAATTGACCCAAATTGATCCAAAATTCACCCAAAATGAGCAGCTCTGAGCCCGTCCTGGGTCAGGGCAGGGCTGCTGCGTGAGTGGAATCCCAAAATTCCCGAAATTCCCAAAAATTCCCAAAAAAACGTGTCGAAATCGGAGCAAAAATGGAGCGAAAAATGAGCAAAAATTGTCAAAATTGACCCAAAATCGAAGGAAATTCACCCAAAATGAGCAGCTCCAAGCCCATCCTGAGCACAGCTGGTGCTGCTCCCTGAGTGAAATCCCAAAAAATCCAAAATTCCCAAAAATTTCCCCAAAAAAATCCCAAAATTCCAAAAAAACCCCGCGAAAATCCCAAAATCGGAGCCAAAACGGAGCAAAATTGTCCCAAAATTGACCCAAATTTACTCTCAAATATCCCTGCTGAGGATCTTCGAGCCCATCCTGGGCGAGGGCCGCGCCCAGGCCGTGCTGCTGCGTGAGTGCAGTCCCGAAATTCCCAAAAAAATCCGAAATTCCCAAAAAACCGCGTCGAAATCGGAGCAAAAACGGCGAAAATGGAGCGAAAATCGCGCAAAATTCACTCAAATTGACCCAAAATCGACCCAAAATGAGCAGCTCTGAGACCATCCTGGGCCCAGGCCGTGCTGCTGCGTGAGTGCAGTCCCAAAAATTCCAAAATTCCCAAAAATTCCCAAAAAACCGCGTCGAAATCAGAGCAAAAACGGCGAAAATGGAGCAAAAATCGCACAAAATTCACTCAAAATTCACCCAAAATGTGCAGGTCCAAGCCCATCCTGGGCCCAGGGGGTGATGCTCTGGGAGTGAATTCCCAAAAATTCCCAAATTCCCAAAAGATCCCCCAAAAATTCCCAAAATTCTCCAAAATTCCCCAAAAAACCGGGGTCGAAATCGGAGCGAAAATGGAGCGAAAATGGAACAAAATTTGCCCAAAATTGACCCAAATTGACCCAAAATTCACCCAAAATGAGCAGCTCTGAGCCCGTCCTGGGTCAGGGCAGGGCTGCTGCGTGAGTGGAATCCCAAAATTCCCAAATTCCCAAAAATTCCCAAAAAAACGTGTCGAAATCGGAGCAAAAATGGAGCGAAAAATGAGCAAAAATTGTCAAAATTGACCCAAAATCGAAGGAAATTGACCCAAAATGAGCAGCTCTGAGTCTGTCCTGGGTCAGGACAGGGCTGCTCTGTGAGTGAATTCCCAAAAAATCCAAAATTCCCAAAAGATCCCCCAAAAATTCCCAAAATTCTCCAAAATTGCCCCAAAAAAAAGCGTCGAAATCGGAGCAAAAACAGCGAAAATGGAGCAAAAATGAGCAAAATTCACCCAAAATTGACCCAAATTGACCCAAAATGAGCAGCTCTGAGTCCGTCCTGGGTGAATTCCCAAAAAATCCAAAATTCCCAAAAATTTCCCCCAAAAAATCCCAAAATTCCAAAAAAACCCCACGAAAATCCCAAAATCGGAGCCAAAACGGAGCCAAATTTGGGGTGGATTTTTTTGGGATTTTTTGAGGTTTTTGGGACTTTTGGATTTCGGGGGGAGATTTTTTGGGAGGATTTTTTGGGGTTTTTTTGAAGGGAATTTTGGGTTTTTTTGAGAATTTGGGGGGGGATTTTTTGGGGGAATTTTGGGGATTTTTTTGTGATTTTGGTTTTTTTGGGGGGATTTTTTTGGGGAATTTTTGGGGTTTTTGGGTGGTTTTTTGGGGGAATTGCTGGGGTTTTTTGGCTGATTTTGGTTTTTTAGGGGGATTTTTTGGGGAATTTTTGGGGTTTTTTTTTCTGGGAACTTTGGGGTTTTTTTGGGGGAGGATTTTTGGGGGGATTTTTGTTTTTTTGGGGGGATTTTGGGGGAAATTTTTGGGGATTTTTGGGGGGATTTTGGGAGTTTTTTGGGGGGATTTTTGGGGGTTTTGGGGGGCGGGATTTGGGGGTTTTGGGGGGATTTTTGAGTGTTTTGGGGGGGGATTTTTTGGGGGGTTTTGAGGTTTTTGGGGGGAATTTTTTGGGGGGGTTTTTTGGGTTTTTTTTGGCGGGAATTTTTTGGGGCTTGTTTGGAATGCTTTGTTTTTACTTTTTTTTGTGTTTTTCACAATCCCCTTAGAGGGGAGCACACTCGCTGCAAGACCCTGCTGAGCGCCCGCTCCGGGGGGAGTTGGACATGGATTTTTGGGATTTTTTGGGGGGGAAATTTTGGGATTTTTTTTTTTTAGTTTTTGGGGGGATTTTGGGGGGATTTTTTTAGGTTTTTGGGGGGATTTTTTGGATGATTTTTGGGGATCTTTGGGGATTTTTTGGGGGGAATTTTAGGGATTTTTGGGGGATTTTGGGGGTTTTTAGGGGGATTTTTGGGGTTTTTTTAGGTGATTTTTGGGTTTGTGAGGGGATTTTTGGGGTTTTTTTAGGTGATTTTTGGGGTGTTTGAGGGGATTTTTGGGGTTTTTTTTGGGTGATTTTTTGGGTCTTTAGGGGGATTTTTTAGGGAGTTTTTGGGGGTTTTTTGGGGTCTTTGGGGGGATTTTTTGGGGCTTTTTTAGGGGGGATTTTTGGGGTTTTTTGAGGGGATTTTTGGGGGGTTTTTGCAGTTTTTTTGGGTTTTAGAGGGGATTTTTTGAGTTTTTTGGGGGGGATTTTGGGGGTTTTTTGCGGGAATTTTTGAAGGGGTTTTTTTGTGGATTTCGGGATGGATTTTTTTAACTTTTTTTCGTGCTTTTCACCCCAAATTTCTGCCCAGAGGGGGAGCACACTCGCTGCAAGACCCTGCTGACGGCGCGCTCCGGGGGGAGTTGGGTCATTCTGGGCTGGATTTTTGGGGGAATTTTGGGGTTTTTTGGGTCCCAACGACTCCGGGATTTTTGGGGGGAATTTTTGGTGATTTTGGGGGGGGATTTTTGCTTTTGTTGGGGGATTTTTTGGGATTTTTTTTGGGGGAACTTCCGGGTTTTTTTGGGAGGATTTTTGGGTATTTTTGGGGCGTCTTTGGGGGGATTTTTTGGGGTTTTGAGGGGGGATTTTTGGGGGTTTTTAGGGGGGGATTTTTGGGGTTTGTGAGGGGATTTTTGGGGTTTTTTTGGGTGATTTTTTGGGGTCTTTAGGGGGATTTTTTAGGGAATTTTTGGGGGTTTTTTGGGGTCTTTGGGTGGATTTTTTGGGGCTTTTTTAGGGGGGATTTTTGGGGTTTTTTGAGGGGATTTTTGGGGGTTTTTGCAGTTTTTTTTGGGTTTTAGAGGGGATTTTTTGAGTTTTTTGGGGGGGATTTTTGGGGTTTTTTGCGGGAATTTTTGAAGGGGTTTTTTTGTGGATTTCGGGATGGATTTTTTTGACTTTTTTTCGCGTTTTTCACCCCCAAATTTCTGCCCAGAGGGGGAGCACACTCGCTGCAAGACCCTCCTGACCGCCCGCTCCGGGGGTCTCTGCGCCTTCACCTCCAAGCGCAGCAGCTGCGTCGGCTGCCGGGCCCTGCTGCCCCACCACGGTGAGAGACCCCTAATTAACTCATTAACGAGCCCCCGCGCTAATTAACCTGAAATTCGTCCCCTCAGGCCGGAATTGAGGCGGTTTTAGCAAAAAAAACGGGGCAAAAATGGCTAAAAATCCCAAAATTGAACGTTAAAATATGTGAGGGTCGTAATTAAAGACCCCTCCTCAAATTAATTAACTTAATATCCACTTAATTAGTGAGTTCTGCCCTAATTAACCGCGGGATCCAGCCCCACAGGCTGGAATTGAGGCGGTTTTAGCAAAAAAAACGGGGCAAAAAATGGGCAAAAAACCCAAAATTGGAAATTAAGAAATGGGATTCTTGTAATTAAAGCCCCCTCCTCAAATTAATCACCCCAATTTCTGCCTTAATTAATGAGTTCTGCCCTAATTAACCTGAAATTCATCCCCTCAGGCCGGAATTTAGGTGGA
The DNA here is from genome assembly GCF_036417665.1 of Passer domesticus. Taxonomy (NCBI): domain Eukaryota; kingdom Metazoa; phylum Chordata; class Aves; order Passeriformes; family Passeridae; genus Passer; species Passer domesticus. Next base: position 6,980 of record NW_026989930.1, on the reverse strand, counting down.
TTTACAAAAAAAAAAGGGTCAAAAATGCCCAAAATTGAACATTAAAATGTGGGATTCTTGTAATTAAAGACCCCTCCTCAAATTAATTACCCCAATATCCACCCTAATTAATGAGCTTTGCCCTAATTAACCACAGGATCCAGCCCCTCAGGCCGGAATTGAGGCGGTTTTAGCAAAAAAAACGGGGCAAAAATGGCAAAAAACCCAAAATTGGAAATTAAGAAATGGGATTCTTGTAATTAAAGCCCCCTCCTCAAATTAATCACCCCAATTTCTGCCTTAATTAATGAGTTCTGCCCTAATTAACCTGGAATTCATCCTCTCAGGCTGGAATTGTAGGCGGTTTTACCAAAAAAAAAGGGTCAAAAATGGGCAAAAAACCCAAAATTTGACTTAAAAAAAGGGGATCCTTGGGATTGAAGAATTCTCCCCTAATTAATTACCCCAATATCCACCTTAATTAGTGAGTTCTGTCCTAATTAACCTGAAATTCATCCTCTCAGCCCGGAATTTAGGCGGTTTTACCAAAAAAAAAGGGTCAAAAATGGGCAAAAAACCCAAAATTGGACGTTTAAAAATGGGATTCTTATAATTAAAGCCTCCTCCTCTAATTAACCAACCCTAATTAACGCCCCCAACCCTAATTAACGATCTCGAGCGAAGATTAACCCGAAGTTAATCCCCTCTCCCCAAAAGGGGGGTCCCAAAACCCCCAAAATTCGGCACAAAAACCCCAAAAATGAGGGGGGGGTTGGGCCCAAATTAACAAAAATTAATGAAGATTGATGAAATTAATGGTAATTAATTAAAATCTCAGGTGCAGTTTGCGATTTCTGCCGCCCGAAGGAATCCGAGCTCTACCAGAAAGAGGTGGGGGCCGAATTTTGGGTCAAAATTGGGGAATTTTGGGTCAAAATTGGGAATTTTGGGGGTTTGGGATCCCAAATTTGGGATTTTGGGGTTCAAAATTTGGGAATTTTGAGTCCAAATTTGGGAATTTTGGGGGTTTGGAGTCCCAAATTTGGGATTTTGGGGTTCAAAATTTGGGAATTTCGGGTTTTGGGGTTTCAGATTTGGGGAATTTGGGTTCAAAATTTGGGAATTTTGAGTCCAAATTTGGGAATTTTGGGGGTTTGGGGTTTCAGATTCGGGAATTTTAGGTCCTAAATTTGGGAATTTTGGGGTTTTTGGGTCCCGAATTTGGGGTTTTGGGGTTCAAATTTGGGAATTTGGGGTATTTGGGTCTCAAAGTTGGAATTTTGGGGTCCCGAATTTGAGATTTTGGGTCCAAATTTGGGAATTTTGGGGGTTTGGGGTCTCGAATTTGGGGATTTTCTGGGTTTGGGTCCTGAATTTGGGAATTTTGGGGGTTTGGGGGTCCCGAAATTGGGATTTTGGGGGTTTTGGGTCCTAAATCCGATTTTGGGTTATTTTTTCCTATTTTTGGGACATTTTTGGGTTATTTTAGGATATTTTTGTCCCCAGGTGTCCCAGGTGTGGCACCTGGAGGTGATTTTGGGTTATTTTTGATTACTTTGGGGGATATTTTGAACATTTTTGGATGTTTTTGTCCCCCCCAGGTGTCCCAGGTGCGGCACCTGGAGGTGATTTTGGGATATTTTTTGGGTTATTTCAGGACATTTTGAGTTATTTTAGGATATTTTGTCCCCCCCAGGTGTCCCAGGTGTGGCACCTGGAGGTGATTTTGATTTATTTTAGGATATTTTAGGATATTTTAGTGACATTTTGGGTGTTTTTGTCCCCCCAGGTGTCCCAGGTGTGGCACCTGGAGGTGATTTTGGGATATTTTTGGGATATTTCAGGACATTTTGGGTTATTTTAGGATATTTTGTCCCCCCAGGTGTCGCAGGTGTGGCACCTGGAGGTGATTTTGGGATATTTTTGGGTTATTTCAGGACATTTTGGGTTATTTTAGGATATTTTGTCCCCCCCAGGTGTCGCAGGTGTGGCACCTGGAGGTGATTTTGGGTTATTTTAGGATATTTTAGTGACATTTTGTGTGTTTTTGTCCCCCCAGGTGTCGCAGGTGTGGCACCTGGAGCGCAGCTTCGCGCGGCTCTGGAGCCAGTGCCAGCGCTGCCAGGCTCGCTGCTGCAGGACGTGCTCTGCACCAGGTACCTTTGTGTCACCTGTGTCACCTGTTGTGTCACCTGTGTGTCACCTGTGTGTCACCTGTGTCACCTGTGTCATCATTCCTGTCACCTCTGTCACCTTCTGTGTCACCCTCTGTGTCACCTGTGTCACCCCCGGTGTCAGCCCAGGGCTCGCTGCTGCAGGACGTGCTCTGCACCAGGTACCTTTGTGTCACCTGTGTCACCTGTGTGTCACCTGTGTCACCTGTGTCACCTCCCTGTCACCTGCCACCCTCCCTGTGTCACCTGTGTCACCCCAAACCCCCCGGTGTCAGCCCAGGGCTCGCTGCTGCAGGACGTGCTCTGCACCAGGTACCTGTGTGTCACCTGTGTGTCACCTGTGTGTCACCTGTGTCACCTCCCTGTCACCTGTGTGTCACCTGTGTGTCACCTGTGTCATCATCCCTGTGTCACCTGTGTCACCCCAAACCCCCCCGGTGTCACCTGTGTCACCTCCCTGTCACTTTGGTCACCTGTGTCACCCCCCTGTGTGTCACCTGTGTCACCTCCCTGTCACCTTCTGTGTGTCCCTTGTGTCACCTGGGTCACCTCCCTGTGTCACCCCACCTGTGTCACCTCTCTGTCCCCTCCCTGTCACCCTCTGGGTCACCTGTGTCACTTCTGTGTCACCTTCTGTGTCACCTGTCACCTTGTCACCTGTCACCTCACCTGTGTCACTCGCTCAGGACTCCTCGGTCACCCCTCCAATGTCCAAAATACCCCAAAAAAACCCCAAAATCCCCCCCAAAAAATCCCCCCCCAAAATCCCCCCCCCAAAATTCCCCAACCCCCCCAAAACCCACCCAAAAACCCCAAAATCCCCCCCCAAAAAAACCCCAAATCCCCCCCCAAAAAAACCCCCAAAATCCCCCCAAAAACCCACCCAAAAAACCCCAAAATCCTCAAAAAAAATTCCCCAAACCCCCCCCAAAAATTCCCCCCAAAAAACCCGAAAATCCCCCCCAAAAAATCCCCAAAAATCCCCCCAAAAAATCCCCAAAAATCCCCCCAAAAAATCCCAAAAAATCCCCCAAAAAATCCCCAAAAATCCCCCAAATCTTTCCAAAATCCCCAAAAATCCACCCAAAAAATCCCCAAAATGCCCCCAGAAATTCTCCCAAAAAAAGCCCTAAAAATCCCCCCAAAAAACCCCCAAAATTCCCAAAAAACCACAAAAAATTCCCCCCAAAATCCCCCCAAATCCCCAAAAAATCCCCCAAATCCAAAAAAACCCAAAAATCACCCCAAAAAATCCACCAAAAAAAAACCCCAAAAAATTTTTAAAAAAACCCCCAAACCCTCCAAAAATCGCCCAAAAATTCTCCAAAAAAATCAAAAAAATCCCCCAAAAATCCCCAAAAAATCCCCAAAAAATCCCCAAAAAATTCCCAAACACCCCAAAACCCCCAAAATCTCCCCAAATTTCTCCCCCAGCCGGGACTGCCCCATTTTTCTACATGCGCCGCAAGGTGCAGAAGGACCTGGAGGCGCAGCAGGAGCTGCTCCGGCGCTTCGGCGACCACGACTGGTGAAAAACCCCAAAAACGCCCCAAAACTGCCCCAAAAAATTCCAAAATTTGGGATTTTCGGGGATTTTCGGGGCGGGTTCTCAGCCCCTGCCCCGGTTTTTTGTACGGAGATTTAATAAAAAGATGATTTTTAGTAATTTTTTTGTGATTTCTTTTGGGTTTTTTATGAGTATTTTGTGGTTATTTGTTCAATTTTGGGTTTTAAATGAATTTTTTGTAATTTTTTGGGATTTTTGAGGGGGGTTTTGTGTAGATTTTGGGGGTTTTTTTGGGGTTTTTTAGGGATTTTTTGGCATTTTTGGGGGGATTTTTAAATAGAAATTTCCAATTTCCACTTCGGCCGCTAGGGGGGCGCACTGCTACTGGGCGTGGCTTGTTGATTGACAGCGCTCCCGACCAATCAGAGTGCAGCAAAAAAGGCCGAAAACCCCTAAATTTGGGATTTTCGGGGCGGGTTCTCAGCCCCTGCCCCGGTTTTTTGTACGGAGATTTAATAAAAAGATGATTTTTAGTGATTTTTTTTGTGATTTCTTGATATTTTTTATGAGTATTTTGAGGTTATTTGTACAATTTTCGGTTTTAAATAAAATTTTTGGGGATTTTGGGGGGATTTTTTGGGATTAGTTTTGGGGATTTTTTGGGTTTTTTAGGGATTTTTAGGCTTTTTTTTTTTTGATTTTTAAATGGAAATTTCCAATTTCCACTTCGGCCGCTAGGGGGGCGTACTGCTACTGGGCGTGGCTTGTTGATTGACAGCGCTCCTGACCAATCAGAATGCAGCAAAAGTGGTTGTAAACCACCACAAAACAGCCTAAAAAAAACCCCTAAATTTGGGATTTTCGGGGCTTTTCAGGGCGGGTTCTGAGCCCCTGCCCCGGTTTTTTGTACGGAGATTTAATAAAAAGATGCTTTTTAGTGATTGTTTTTGTGATTTCTTTTGGTCATTTGAAGTATATTTTGTGATTATTTATTCATTTTTTGGGTTTGAAATGATTTTTTGGGATTTTTTGGGATTTTTTGGGGGGGGGTTTGTGTAGATTTTGGGGGTTTTGGGGGATTTTTGGGGATTTTTTTACAGTTTTTTTGGATTTTTAATAGAAATTTCTAATTTCCACTTCAGCGCTGGGGGGCGCTCTGCCAGCGGGCGTGGCTTGTTGATTGACAGCGCTCCTGACCAATCAGTGTGCAGCAAAAGTGGCTGTAAACCACCACAAAACAGCCCCAAAAAACCCCTAAATTTGGGATTTTCGGGGATTTTCGGGGCGGGTTCTCAGCCCCTGCCCCGGTTTTTTGTACAGAGATTTAATAAAAAGATGATTTTTTAGTGACTTTTGTTGGGGTTTATTATGAATTTTTATGGATATTTTGGGGGGTTTTATAGATTTTTTTGGGTTTTAAATGTATTTTTGGGGGGATATTTTGGGATTTTTTTGGTTTTTTGAGGGATTTTTTTGGGATTTTTAGGGATTTTTTGGGGATTTTTAAATGGAAATTTCTAATTTCCACTTCGGCCGCTAGGGGGCGCACTGCTACTGGGCGTGGCTTGTTGATTGACAGCGCTCCCGACCAATCAGTGTGCAGCAAAAGCATGTCCAGCCTGCCCCAAAAAACCCAGATTTGGGATTTTCGGGGATTTTCGGGGCGGGGTTCTCAGCCCCTGCCCCGGTTTTTTGTATGGAGATTTAATAAAAAGATGATTTTTAGTGATTGTTTTTGTGGATTCTTATTAATTTTTATGGATGTTTTGGGGATTTTTATATTTTTGAGAGCTTTTAATAAATTTTTTGGGGTGGTTTGGGATTTTTTGAGGGTTTTCAGGGATTTTTGGGGGATTTTTAGGGATTTTTTGGGTTTTTTTGCGGGGATTTTTAAGTGGCAATTTCAAATTTCCACTTCGGCCGCTAGGGGGCGCTCTGCCAGCGGGCGTGGCTTGTTGATTGACAGTGCTCCCGACCAATCAGAGTGCAGCAAAAAAGGCCGAAAACCGCCCCAAAACAGTCCCAAAAACCCCTAAATTTCGGATTTTCGGGGATTTTCGGGGCGGGTTCTCTGCCCCTGCCCCGGTTTTTTTGTATGGAAATTTAATAAAAAGTGATTTTTAATTATTTTTTTGTGGTCTCTTGTGTTTTTTATGATTTTTTTGGGTTATTTATAAATTTTGAGGGTTTTTTCCTAAATTTTTGGGATTTGGGGGTGGGGTTGTGGATATTTTGGGATATTTGGGGGTTTTGGGGGATTTTTTTTACAATTTTTTGGGATTTTTAAATAGAAATTTCTAATTTCCACTTCAGCCGCTAGGGGGTGCTCTGCCAGCGGGCGTGGCTTGTTGATTGACAGCGCTCCTGACCAATCAGTGTGCAGCAGAAGTGGCTAGTAAACCACCACAAAACAGCCCCAAAAAACCCCAAAATTTGGGATTTTCGGGATTTTCGGGGCGGGTTCTCAGCCCCTGCCCCGGTTTTTTGTATGGAAATTTAATAAAAAGATGATTTTTAGTGACTTTTTTGTGGATTTGCATTAATTTTTATGGATATTTTGGGGATTTTATATACATTTTTGAGGGCTTTTAATTTTTGGGGGGGTTTTAGGGTTTTGGGGGGATTTTTTAGGGATTTTTTGGGGATTTTTTGGGTTTTTTTGGGGATTTTAAATAGAAATTTCTAATTTCCACTTCGGCCGCTAGGGGGCGCACTGCCGGCAGGCGTGGCTTGCTGATTGACAGCCATTACATCCAATCAAAGCGCCGGAAAAAGCGTGTCGCTCCCCGCCTTCTCGGCGTCGTTTCGCTTTATCCATGACTGACAACCCTCCCGCCCAATCAGCGGGTGGGGGGGGTGGGTTAATCTTGATTGGCGTTTCCGCTGTCCAACCACAACGCGGCAAGCGGGAAGCGGCCGCCAATGGGAAGGCGCGGGGGGCTCGCGGCGGCCCCGCCCCGCTATAAAAGGCAAGGGGGGCGGGGGCCGCTCCTCGCGCTCACAAGATGGCGGAGGCGGCCAATTGTATCATGGAGGTGAGCGGTGCTCCGCGGGCGAGCGGCGAAAATGGGGCAAAAAAAGGCGAAATCGGGCAAAAATCCGCCGGGCCTGAGGGCAAAGCGGGCCCGGAGAGGCGGGAAAAGCGCTCAGAATTTTCCGGGGGGGGGGGCGGGGGGGGCTCTGAGGGGCCCCTCAGGGATGAGGGGGGGGCGGCGCTGAGGGGGCCCGGGGGATTTTAGTGAGATTTTGGGGTTTCTAAGGAAATTTTAGGGTGTTTTAGTGCGATTTTAGCGGTTTTTTAGTAAAATTGGTGGAGTTTT